>NW_020954440.1:1320894-1325963 GCF_900497805.2 Vombatus ursinus
CTTCCCTTCCCTTCCCTTCCCTTCCCTTCCCTTCCCTTCCCTTCCCTCACCCCGAGCACATCAAGCTGTGGTTGAACCTTCCAGAGCCTTAGGAGCTGAGACATGGACACCAATTCCTGAGCTGGTTCGTCTTGGGCACCCCCTCAGTTTCTTCTCTTTGGAGCCAAGGCTCAGTGGAGCAAAGTAATCAATCAATCAATCAATCACTTAATAACTATTAATGAAGCGCCAACTGTGTTCCAGGCACTGTGGAGGTTTAGAGTTGGGAGAGCTGGTTCAGGGGTGAAAGAATTCACTTAGACCCTCTCTGTAACCATCCAGAGCTTTATTTCGTCAAAGCTTCACAGGCCTGAGCTTAGCAAGGAGCTAAACAAAGGGGCGCTGATATAGGAAAAGACCCAGGTTTATACAGACAGAAAACTATACAGCCTGTAGGAGGATGCTGTTCTTCCAGGTTGCTTCCAAGGACCTTCCACTTGTCCCAGCGCTCCCTTCCCTTTCAGCTCCAGCATTCTGTGATTTTGTGAAGTAGGCAGGGAGATCTCCCTCCTGCAACATCTCAGGTGGCCCATTAGGAGCAGAAGCCAGAGTGGGGCAGGAAGGAGTGGGTTCAAATCCCACCTGTGACATTAACTAGCCACGTTAACATGTTGAGCCTTCATTGCCAGCTAGAGCTAGGTCAGGGGTTCTCTACCTTTCTGAGGGGTCACTGACACCTTTAGGGGCATTCTGGTGAAACTTATGGCCCCTTTTCCAGAATCATGTGCTTAAAAGCACAAAATAAAATACATAGGATTTCAAAAGAAATCAATTATATTGAAAGTATGTATGTGTGTGTGAGTGTGTATATATATATATATAATATGCATGTATGTATGTATGTATACATTCAAACATACTTCTACGTTAGTCATGTTGTGAAAGAAAACACAGACCAAGAAAAATAAAGAAAGTAAAGAAAACAATCTTCAGGCTCCATCAGTTCCTTCTCTGGGGATAGATGACAGTTTTCCTGACAGGTCCTTCAACATCATCTTGGATCATTGTACTGCTGAGAAGAGCTAAGTCATTCACAGTTGACCATCATACAATATTGTTGTTACTGTGCACAATGTTTGCCTGGTTCTGCTCATTTCACTTTGTAACAGTTCATTTAAGTCTTTCCAGATTTTTCTGATAGCACCCTGCTCATCATTTCTTATAGCACAATAGTATTCAATCACAATCTTGTACCACAACTTCTTCAGCCATTCCCCAATTGATAGACATCCGCTCAATTATGACATAAATTCTTTCAGAACACAGAATTTAGCGCTGGAAAATAGGTTATGTAATCCAACAACGTCACTTTACAATTAAAATCAGGCCCAGAGAGGGGCAGTCACTTGGCCATGGCCACCCAGCTCATGAGCAACAGGGCTAAAATTCAAACACTTCAAACCCAAGACTTGTGACTCTGAAAACAGGTTTGTTCTCCATGCACCTGGCTTCCTTACTTTTCTTCCTTCAACTCCAATGGCTCCTGCCTAGCAGGCACTCTGTAATATTGGTTACTCAGTTGATAAAGACACCAGTGTTTATCCCTCTTTCTTTAGGTTCTTGTGAAAAGGACCCTGCTCTTACCACCTGTTTTGTCATTAACACAACCTTGAATTAAAAAGGAAGCCATTGAAAAGCATCGAGGTGTTGGTGAGCCAGGCTGGGAGCAGGACCGCCAGGCAAACGCAGACTGGAGTGACGGCAGTCTCCTTCTGGGGCTGGAGCACAGATCCAGGGCCGTCCTCTTGCCGTGAAGATTCTATTGTGTGTTGTACTCCTATGCTGGACCTGGGACGTGACCAGAAGTGTGACTATAACCTCTACTGAAGGGGTCTTTGAAAAAGTCAAGGGGGAAACAGTTCATTTGCCTTGCAAATTTACAATTGCCCCAGAAGACCAAGAACCACTACACATTGAATGGATTAAACTGCCAGCTGATAACCAAAAGGTTGACCAAGAAATAATTCTTGATTCTGGAGGCAACATTTACAATGATTACTCTGAAGATCTAAAAGGAAGAGTTCATTTTACAAGCAGTGATCCCAAATTAGGTGATGGATCAATAAATATAACAGATTTACAATTATCAGATATGGGCACATATCTATGCAAAGTGAAAAAACTTCCTGGTACTGCAAGAAGAAAGATGCAACTTTCCGTGCTTGGTAAGCCTTCAGGCACAAGATGTTACGTTGAGGGATCATCAGAGATTGGCAGTGACTTTAAACTAAGATGTGAATCAGGAGAAGGTTCACTTCCTTTATACTATGAATGGCAACATTTGCCCAACACAGAAATATTTCCTGCCCTGTCATTTTCAGAGCTCAACTCATCTATTATTTCTGCACGAAATGCCACTACAGCACAGAGTACTCTGGCATATACAGCTGTACAGTTAAAAACAGAATTGGTGTTGATCAATGCTTTTTGAGGGTGCATGTTATTCCTCCTTCAAACACTTTGGGTACAATTGCTGCAGCTATCAGAGGAGTTCTGTGTGCCCTGTCGCTGCTGGGTCTTCTAATCTTTTGATGCTGTAAAAATCACAAGGAGGAAAAACATGAAGAAGTTCATCATGCTGTCAGAGAGAATGTTCCTCCTCCAAAGAGCCGTACATCCACATCCAGAAGCTACATTGCTAGCAATCATTCATCTCAAACTTTGTTTCTTCAAATTTTTTTCTTCTCTAGAAATAGGAGAAAGCTGCCAACCTACAAACTGCTTTTGAATAAATGGAATAACTTAACCTGAACTGATAAAAAGATGATTTTCAAGAAACTTTGTTTAATTGACAAGAGTTTGAATCCTACATCAGACACTAAAAACTGTGAGCAAGCCATTTAACCTTTTCCCCATCTGATTGCCAGGGTTGTTCTGAGGAACAAATGCTACATATATAAAGTGCTTTGTGAATTTTAAAGCCAGAAACAAAACAGAAACGATATACGTGTAGAAAACGAAACAAGAATTTGTTTCTGTGTTGGGCAAATTTTGCCATCATAGTCCTGATTCACATCTTAGTTTAAAGTGACTGCCAAACTCTGATAATATAATTATAGCATAATTATAGAATGACACAATTATAGAATAGGCTAGAATAAACCTACCAGACCTACGAAAGGGTTTGTTTTGTATTTTTTTCTGGCATATTTTCTCCCCAGAAATATGTATATTCATATGTTCCTTCTTGAATCAAATTCGTGGGAGAGATATGTTTTTGAAAACCTCCAAAAAGTTTACTTTTAAAAGGATTAATCTTTTCCTACATGAATATTGCTTTTTTTCCTCAAGATTTTCATGACTATGCTAGGACTTCAGTTCTTTAGCAAATAAGATCTGCTTTTTATTAACTCTAACACTTTTTCCCCTTACGTTTTCATAAGTATTTTGTTCTTGATAAATTGTTCGAGTGCTTTGGTTGTAAATACTATGTATAAATAAATGTTGCTGTGAACCAGGAATTATGTACTGTATCCTGTGTACAACTAAATGGCTGTAATGTTGAACTTTAAATTTTTCGCGTGTGTATGGTTTTCACCTATTAGAACGAAGAGAAATTTTCATCTGTGCCTTTACAGTAAACTCATATTTATCAAGCATTTTTGTGCCCATAAACTATCACATGAAAAGTGCTTATGGTGGGGTGGGGTGAAGGTACTATTTTTTAAAAAGTATATCACTGTGATACCTTTTTACTTTGCTTTTAATACTGCCTTTTTCTACAGATCCTTTTTGAATATTGTTTAAATGTATTAAAGGAATTTGCTTTTGTTGTGTTTCTAATACTCAGTGCTATTTTCTTATGTTCCTGCTTCCTGTGTTTTTATTTCTTTTGACTGCTAGAAGTTTAGGACTAATAATAAAATTAGTGAAGGAAATTTATTAAGAAACTTTAAGATTTGAGCATTGTTTTCTATTAAGGAGCTGCCTAAACATTTGAAATCCCCTTTAGGTGTAATGTATGGATGATATAAAGGTTGAACTTCCTCTCCTGGACAGGATTTTTGATTTTTCAGCTTAGATAAAACACTAGCTCTAACCCTGGGGAATTAGCCAGGAAGCAGCATTCAAAATTTGTAAGAAGTTTTTCATTTGTATGTTCTTTTTAAAATTTTAATTTTTTTTAACAAGAGCAGACAACAGGTTCATGCCTATTGACCACCTTCATCCTATTGTCTGTCTTTTGCTACAGTCCTACTCCATAATTCAAATCAATTTTGTAATTTATAATTGAATCTTAGGGGCAGCAAGGTGGTACAGTGGATAGAGTACTGGCCCTGGAGTCAGGAGGACCTGAGTTCAAATCTGGCCTCAGACACATAACAATTACTAGCTGTGTGACCCTGGGCAAGTCACAACCCCAATTGCTTCAAAAAAAAATTGAATCTTGTAAACTTAAAATTTGCAAGAAGAGAAATCCATTCATTTAAAAGAAGTTTATCATATTTGAGAGAAATCTCTCTGCCAATAGATGGATTTCAATATATATGGTGTTTCCTTTCACAAGTAACTTATAAAAGTTTCTAGATTCCTTTTGTGTTCCCATGGGTGGAAATGTAATGTATCTTTTGTGAACTGACTGGCTTCCTTATCATTTTGAAATGTGCAGACCACATTTTTAAAAGCTATAATGCAGTATGAATAAAAGACCAAAATTGCATGTACTTGATTTTTTAATGTTAGTCAAGGAATAATTGTAGCATATATGAGTTGGCACAATTTTTAACTTTTTCCAAGAGTTTATAGAAATGTACATATAGCTTCATTGTATTCATACATTCCTTCTATTTAGTACCATAATAAAACATTTGGGGCAAATTTTAAATCTAAAAGAAAACAAAGCTCCATCAAAATCAACATTTCATTCCTCTTCCCCAGTAGGAAATTTCTTACCCAAGTAGGAAATGACCTTTCCCCTCAGATCTCACTCAAGGTTCTGTTTTACAGCTTCCTGATGGTCTTATGATTATTGATATTGGAGTTATCTGAGTGGGTATCAGAGCCCTCCTCTTCTAGATCACCCTGCTGAA
>NW_020954441.1:0-3979 GCF_900497805.2 Vombatus ursinus
AGATCTGGGTAACCCAGCGGCAACTGAGTGGTTTCCTGGGGAAACTTCTCAGGCCAGAACTTGCCTGGGTCTTACCCATTTGTTCCAGGACTAGGGCCCTCGCTTGGCCGGCTGCCTGCCTCCTCTCCTGGCTTCCATGACCAGGCCTCTCCAGATTCCACATGCTCATCTCCTGCCCCAATCTCCCATCCAAGTCGCAGGTCCATGATGCCAACTGTCACCTGCCTGCGGAACCTTTCCCCTTGACTATTCCACCATCAACTAAACTCTACCTGCCCTACCGAACCTGCTGTGTGCTTGGCTTTCTTCACCACATTGGATCATCATTGACCCTTCCTGTCCCTCACCCCACCCCGATCAGGTGCCAAGCCTTGCCAGTCCCACGTCCCCCACGTCTTCTGCCTCGAGCATCTTCTCTGCACTCAGGAAGCTGGATGGGAGAGGGGAGACCCAGCTCGGCCCCTCATCCCCTCGTGCCTGACTCCTGAAAGGGCCTCCTAACTGGCCTCCCTCCCTCCAGTCTGTCCCAGAGCCTCAGGGGGCACTCTCAGAGATGGAGAGCCTGAATGGACCTTGGAGGCCAGCAACTCCAACAGCCTCAGGTGCCAGATGAGGAAACACAGGCCCAGAGAGGGAAAGATATTTGGCCAGGGATTAAGAGGCCCAGGCAGGACTGGCAGCCACGTCCTCTGGATCCCAGGCCAATGTGGTCTCCACAGCATCACAGTGTGATGGGTGTTTAGGCAGAGAAGAGAAGGCAGAGGCCATCTGGGTCTGGGGGGTGAGCGTGGTGATTGCATGAAGGCACCATGGTGACCTGGCTGCCAAGCAGGCTGAAATGGAGGTGCTTTGGGGGCAGAGGGCCAGAGGAGGCTAATGCTAAGCCCAGAGGCTGCTGCTGAGTCCCTTCCAGAGCCCTGCCCAGGGTGAAGACAGGCAGCAGACTCAGGCACCAGCCTGGGCGGGGGTCCTCAGACTTTCCTAACGCCCTCCTTAGGCAGAGGAGTTTTTCTTCAGGTAAGGAAGGGCTCTTCACCCAGGGCCAGGTGGGTTGATTTCTGGGGGTCTGGGAACTGGGAGGAGGGAGGGTGTGAAATGACCTGGGGGTTTCTGTGGCAGTGGCTGTTTCCCTTGGAGCCCCCCGCAGTTTGCTTTGAGACAGCAAGAAAGAGGGTTCTGAGATGGGGCGGGCTGGTTGGGGGTCATGACCAGCCTGTCTGCCAGAGGGGCCCATGACACAGACAAGGATCAGAACCCGCACCCACCACCCCTCCCCCTCCCTTTCGGGTGTCCTGGTTTCGTGGCTAACCTTTCCCCAAGCTTTTTGGCAGCCCCAGCAACCTCTGCTTTTTCCAGGGTCCTGTGGAGCAGCGTTGCCACCTGGGGAAGGAGGGGGACTGGCTGTTCCCTGTGCCAAACTTTGCCACCATTTGCCACACTCTGCCTCCTCTCTGGGGGACTAATTGTCTCCAGGGGAGCCCGTCAAAGGGGGTTCTGGGTTTTTGGGTTTCCTCCCTGCCCAGTTCAGGGCTCCTTCGGTTTTCATACATAAACACACATACATGCACCCAACATGCAATCCATACAAACACTCACACACACACACACCCCACATACACCACACACAAATACACACATATACATATGCATACAACACACAAACCACACACACCATCCAAATATACACATCATCCTCAGAGACAAAGACCACATCGACCACTCACAAAGTCATTCTATACACACTATAGACACTCAAAATACACACATGCATGTATACACAACACACAAACCACACACATCTTGGAAACATGCATCACATGCACCATACAACTACATACACCACATATAATACACACAAAATACACACATCTCCACATACACCCCACACAAATACACATATACACATGCAACACACCCACACACACCGCATATACTGCACACATGCATATACACATAATACAGAAACCATAAATACCATGCAAATATCCACATACCACAGTCACACACACAAATCACGCTCACACTGCACACCAGTACATATATACACACAATACACACGCCATAATCACACACACACAAATACACAGAGGTTTATACACACAGTACATAACCAACACACACCATATGAATACACAGACAAGACCCACACAGAAATCACGCTCACATTGCTGACCAATACACATATACATACAAAACACACACCACTCTCGCGCATACACAAATACACAGAGGCACATACACAGAATGCAGAAAGCACACACAGCATATAAATGCACAGACACCGCGGTCACACATATAAATCACACTCACACCACACACAAATGCAAACATGCCTATCCTTACAAGACACACAATGCTCACTCACATACACGCAGAAATACACACATACGTATACGCTCAACACACCCCCATACACCCGCACCCCCCCCCCACATATACACACGTACTCTCTTAGAGGCCAAAACTCCTGTGGCAGCACCTGCAGGCTTTCGAAGCCCAAGATTTAGAGGGACGCGATCCGGGTGGTGGGTAGAAAGAATCTCCAGGAAAGCCCTGCTTTGGACAGAGGAGGAAACTGAGGGCCAGAGGGCGGAAGCGGCTGCCCCTCCCGGGTCACGCAGGCAGTACTTGGCAGAGCGCGGAATTCGAATGCTGGGGTTCCGAGGCCAAGTCTGCTTGGGGCGCTTTGCCCCACCCCAAAGCTCCGGGAATATCTGCTCCGCCCACCTCCTCACCACCCCCTACCTCCCATCAGCACCACCCCTCCCCGTGGGGCTGCGCATGGAAGCGGGTCGGGGGCTGGTTGGCTGATTTTTCGGAGAAGTGGACGGGATTCTGCCCGGGCTCAGCAGAAACAGACAGAGCCTTTTCATGTGGCCCGCCAGCCAGCCAGCCAGCCGGAACACTGCCCAGCAAAGTGGACCAGACCTCTCCCACCCCACAGCACCTGCCCGCCAGCAGGATGTCGGGAGGAGGGAGAGAGCTTTGGGTGGGCAAGAGAAGCTGGACTGGCTAGTGGAAGGCGCCGGGGGGTGGGGGGAGAAAGGCCTCGGATAACGACGTTCTGGAGCCTCTGGACCTGTTCTTGGAAGATGGGGCGCCAAACTTTGGGGAAGAAGCCCGATGGGTGAGGGACACGAAGGGCAGGGTCGACACCTCCCGTGCCACCTCTTCCGGGAGCCCGTTTGCGTTGGCTTCCTGGTAGTCCTGACCTTCCCCGGCAGGTCTGACGCAGCCCTTTGGAGCGCCCGCACTTCTGGATCCTCAAGTTAGCTTATGGACCTCAGGAGTCACCCACTTCACTTGGGGATCTCCGCAGTTCGCTGATGACTCCCCACTCCGTCGAGCCTGCCCCAACTCTCGGCTGATTTCCAGTCTCGCATCTCCAACTGCCCCTGAGACACCCGAATGGCCCCTGGACATCTTCAACTCAGTTATGTCCAAAATGGACCTGATCATCTTTCCCCTTAACCTCTAAATTCTCTGTTATGGGGGAGCACCACCATACTCAAAGTCCCTCAGGCTTGAAACCTAGGAGTCATCCTGGACTCCTCACTCTCTCTCACCCCCATCTCTCATCCAAGCTGTTGTCAAGGCTGTTCAACTAACCTTTGCAGCATCCCTCCTCTGCCATTGCCACCCCCCCGGTGCAGGCCCTCATCACCTCATGCTTTGAACTACCAAAATAGCCTTTGGGTGGCTCTGCCTACCTCAAGTCTCTCTCCACTCCAGTCCATCCTCCATCCAGCTACTAAAGGGATTTTCCTAAAGCTCAGGTCCAACCTGGAGACAACCTGTCCGCCCCCGCCCCATCTCCAGTGGCTTCCTATTGCCTCCTGGACCAAAGGCAAAATCCCCTTCTGTATTTCAAGCCAAAAATAAATAAATAAATGAATAAATAAAAGCCCTTCACAACCTAACACCCTCCTGCCGTTTCCAGTCTTCTCACACCTTACCTCCTCCCCCCCCCCCCCCTACT
>NW_020954441.1:4079-9856 GCF_900497805.2 Vombatus ursinus
AACCTCGGCCTGGAAAGCTCTGCCTCTCCATCTCTGACCCCTGGCTTCCCTGGCTCCCTTCAAGTCCCAGCTAACATTCCACTTTCTTCAGGAAGCCTTCTCTCTTCATTCCACTGCCTTCTCTCGATTATCTGCAATTTCTCCTGCCTACAGCTGGTTTGGACAGAATTGTCTGCATGTTGTCTCTCCCATTAGAATGGGAACTCCTCCAAGGCAGGGACTGTCCTTTGCCTTTCTTTGTATATCCCCAGCACTCATCACCTGCCTGGAAGATAGTACATGCTTAGCGACAGACCTCTTCCACAACCCGATCATTTCTCAGACGGGTGAACCAGAGAGGAGAAGGCACTTGGCCCAGGACACTCGGGCACAGGCACGATTCAAGGCCAGGTTGTCATACACCCAACCCTCTACATCACGTGACCAGCGTTCCAGTGATCACAGTCAGTCCTCTTGTCGCCTGCCTAGACTTCAAGACTCATGAGGACAGGGACTGAGTATTAACTCAAACAGGCTGCTTGGCACACAATCCACAGGCCTGCTGGAAAGGTTTCTGGGGAAAGAATGAATGCATGAATGAGAATGAATATTGCAAGAGAATGAATGCATCCTTCTGGCTGGAGAGTTTCCTTCTTAAAAGGGGCTTGGGGTGTTGGGGGGAGGGGACTAGAAGGAAGAGGGGTGAATATTTTGCAAGGTTTCTAGCGCCTTCTATTTCAATGCAGAAAACCTCAAATCCCTCGTGGAGGCAGAGCACAGAGTTAAGGGCTGGGTGGGGAGTGAGGTGTAAGAAGGGTTAGATTAGTCACAGTGCCCACCTCTGGGAGCCCAGGCTAGTTCGCGTACTGGTCCACCAGTACCTAGAGCATTGCAGGTCAGAAAAGTTCTGCACCTCCCCCCCCAACAGGAGCCAACTACAATTCTTTTTTTTTCCCCCTGCTACACCATCTGCTTGCTCCTTGGTCTAGATTGGGAGAGGGGTGTGGGGAGAGACCCAACTAGACAACTCTAAGGTCCTGCCCAGCTAGGTAACTTGCTTGACCTGTGAACCTGCCTCCCTACTCTGGGCCATGGCCGGCTGCTGCTAATGCTGGATTTCCTGGCATTTCTCTCTGCTCCTCCTCTCTGCTTGCCCATACAAGGGTCCCCACTCCTGGTTCATAGTGGATGAAAGGGTCAGGGAATAATTCAGTTCAATTCAACTGACATCTATCTAATAGGCATTTATGAAGCGCCTGCCGTGTGCCGGCACTGCGCTGAGCGCTGGGGATACAAATACGGATGGACAGTTCCAGCCCCCCAGAACTTCGATTCGTGCTCGGCGACTGTTGGCCAGGAGAAAGAGCTCTCAAGTGAGCGGATCCCTGCCGCCCTCACCGCCACCCGTCCCGGGACGTGCCCTGGCACAGCAGGTTCAAATCCCCGTGCTGCAACGGGGAGCGAGAGCCAGTGACACGCCTGAGGAGAGCAGCCCGAGGAAAGGAAAGGGAGGCCTGGGTGGAGATCGTCTCTCGGCTGGGCATGCGAGAGAATAGTGGCGGGGATGCCGATACCTCCCGATTGACCTGGATGGTACACGTGTTCCTCCTACAGCTTGTCCAGCTTGGCATACGCAAAGCTTGGCACCTCTTGTTTGTCTGGTCCTGCGGATGAGGAACGGGAGTGCTTGGGGGTGAGAATGTTAGGGAGTAAGGAATATGGGGGTGGTGGTGTATGCACAGGAGGTGTGACAGTGGGTTTGTGCAGGCAGGTTGTGTATGGGGGAGGGGGGAGTGTGGTGAAGAATGTTGAGGCCAAGCTGTTGGAGGGTGCCTGGGGGCCAGATGTGCAGAAGACACACCACAACCTGGTCCCCGACCCACCAAGCCTTGAATGCCAAGTGGTTGCGGTAAAAGGAAACTTTCTCTAGGTGAAGCCCTGCCTGAGTCAGTCTCGGGCCCTCCCTCCAGCGGTTCACCACCCATCTCATCTGCCTTGCCCGGCCTGGCCAGGCTGCTCTCACAGTGCAGGGAGGGAGGAAGAGAGGGCACTGTGCTGGCTGCTGAGGCAAAGCCCCTCCTGCCTCCCTAGAGCTTCAACCACCTCAGGCTGGAAGGGGGATAAATAGCAAACAACCACCATACCCAAGAATAGGGAGCAGCAGGTACAGCCAGGAGGTGCCACCCAGTAGGGGCTGGCTGAGGCTGGAGGGAGGGAGAAAGCGGCTGCCAGCAGGGCCCCAGGTCTTTGGAATGGGCTAGCAACAAAAGGTAGGCATTCAACCCACTGGACTGGGAGGCCTATTCATAAAGGCCTTGGGGACAGACTGAGCACAGGGGCTGCAGAGCATGCCCAATCTCTGAGGTCTTTCCTAGGGACAGAGAAGGGTCTCCTTTGGCCAGAGCACAATGGAGTCCGTCAGAGATGGGGAGTCAAGGAAGAGAAGGAGGGGAAAGGGAGTGTGGCCTCCAGGGGTGGAGGGCCTAGGAGGCCAGGCTGGGGAAAAGTGTGGATTCCACCTTCGGGGCAATCGGGAGGTGGCCCAGGGCCAACCTAGGGATCAGATCTCACCAGAAGTAAGGAAGGGCCATCTGGCCACGGTCCTCAAGATGGACCGGAGGGAGGAGAGAACGGAGGTAGGAAGGTCTAGTAAGAAGTGATAGCCTCCTCCCAGGGGCACGTCATGGGGGGCGGGAGTGGGCCGTGTGTGGCACAGGGGAAATCAAGAAGAGGGGGGCCAGATTTGTGGAGGGAGAGTGCAAGAAGAAAAAGTCCAAGAACGTACAGACCATTTCCTAGATGAGCAGAGTAGGCGCTAAGTCTTTGGGGAGTCTTCAAGCCAGCCAACCAGGCAGCCAGCATTCCGGGAGGTTGCCCAGGGACCCCCTGCAGGGAATGAAGGAAGACATAAAGCATTTCTTAAGTGCCCACTGTGTGCAAAGCACTGAGTGACACAGGAGAAGACCACTGACGAGGAAGGTTTCAGTCCCAAGGCTGATGGGAAGGTCCCTAGCTCCTTAGGGGGTAGCAGTGAAGCAGAGGGCGATGTCATTTCCACTGGGTTCTGATACTGAGTTGTCAGATGGGTCCAAGGACTTTGGGGGCCAGCACCTTCCTCTTTCTTCAGTGTGGAGGTGGCTGCCGCAACCTGCAGGATCAGTCAGCCACCGGGTTTCATGTCCAGAGCCAGGAGGCTGGTTGAGGGCACTGGCTATTCCTGAGGCTCAGGGTCCTGGGCTGGCCCCACTGGGGACCGAGGGGAGCGAGATGGTGGTCAAGGGGCTGCTGGTGGCTGCTTGACTTGCCTGGTCCATGCTACCACCCCCTCTCCCTCAGGGTGCCAAAGGATGCTGCAGGGACAGTGGGGCACCAGGCAGGACCCCCTCCCCGCCCTTCCGTTTGCGAGAATGGCTCGAATTAGTATTATTAGTATTATTACCTGAGCCCGAGCCCCAGAAGACGGATGGCTTGTGGCGTTTGGGAGGAGAGCCCCTGGATGTGGTGGTCAGCCAGGGCAGCTTACGCTCACACAGTTCTTGCCAGTCTTGAGGAGTGCGCTGTGGGCTGTGGGGTCTTCAGGCCAAGGCTGGATGAACCATACTTGGTCGGGTGTGGTGGGGAGGGGCCCCTGGGTCAGGTAGGCTTTGGACTGGCTAGTAATAGCCAACCTTTGTCTAGAGCTTACTGTGTGCCAGGCACCGTGCCAAATGCTTCACCAACATGATCTCCTAGGACCACCATTTACGGATGGGGAAACTGAGCCAGGCAGCAGGAAAGTGCCTTGCCCAGCTACGGAGTGTGTGAGGCTGGAGGTCTTCCTGACCCCAGGCCCCAAGAGGAGGAACGTGTTGCTCTGAGCCTGAGCCAGAAGGAGCCTGGGCCCTGAAAGCCTCTGTCCCCTTCTTCCCTGGGGCACTCACATCCCTGCCGAAAGCCACAGTTCAGGGGACCAAACATCAACCTCTTAGAAAGTGTATTCTTAATATTGACGTCCTTTCCAATTTTTCTAACTTAATTTCTGGAGATGGATAGCCCAGCGTTCCCGCCACCGAGGCAGAGAGGGAAAGACTGAGCCCCTAGTCTGCCAGACTGAGGTCGGGGCTAGGACTTTAAGGATGTCACTATGCAGAACACTGGCGAGTTCTGAGGTTGCCATGACAGAGGGGCCCCACATCAGATCCCACTTCCTCGCTGGCAGGTTGGTCTGAATGGTTGCCGTAAGGCCTGCAACTAATTTGGGGATGACAGAAGAGGAGCACCAGCCTCTTCCCATAAACTTTGTGGCTATGTTGAGACGTTGCCATTTGTCTCCTGGTCAGGTTGTTGTAAGAAGAGTGGATGGAAGACCTGGACCCCAGCCACTTCCAGGGGCCCGACCCAGAATGCTTCAGGCTCAAGCAGAAGGTAACCGAGTTCCCTTTGGAAGACGTGGGAGGGCCATACTTCCCCCAGTGATCTACAGCAGGGGGGTTCAGACCTTCCCCAACCTGTTCCTGAGAGCTTTGGGTAGGGGAGGTGACGAGACGGTAAGAGTCATGCAGATCACGCCACCCCCAGTGATCTATGTCCACCGGCCTCTGCCCTACCCCGAGTTCCGTCACGCAGCCTTTGTTGGTGCTGGCGATGGCAGAGTAAGAATGCTTATCCAACTGAGGCGGGCCTCCCTGGGAATCTCTGACAATCGTCGGGGACCTCGATCGATGGTCCAGGCTCGAAGATATCGCACCATCCCTGAAAGCATGCTGCCAATTCTGGCTGCAATAGCAGATGGAAGACCAGGAGCAGCCACCCATCTTTACTGCCAGGCCTTCCCTGATGGCTCCTGGGAAGCCGCCCTCAGGAATGGCGGTGGAAGAGCTGGGGCTCTCCCCGGGCACCTAAGATCCCAAGATCTCCCAGATGGCCTTGGACAACAGGATGAAAGAGCTGAAGATGCTCCTTCTGCCCAGATTCCCCCAGGGGCAATGTAATCGAGCCATGGAAGGACTGGAGCCACCCTCCCCCCCATCCCTCCTGGCCTTATCCTCCCCTTTCTCTTTCTCCCTTCCCCTCCTTTTCCCTCGGCCTTCCTTTTTGGCCCTTCTCTGGCACTTCCCCTACAGAGGCTCACTCCAACAGCCTCCCCAGAGATTCAACAAGAACAGAAGTCTCCATCACCCTCTCCAACTTCTCTCCCTAAATGTTCTATGAAAGTTAAACGTGTGTTTCCTCACATTCTTTTTCCTGAAAATAAGAAAGCTCTGTTGCATTGCCAACAGAAAAATAAAGAACTTCTATGGTGAAATTTTCTTAGTCCTTTTGTCTTCTTCTGCGGCCTCCTCCATCTCCCTGCACCCTGCTTCTCCCCCTGCCACCTCCTCTTCCCTTCCCACGTGCTCCCAGTCTCTGCCCCCTGATCCCCACCAGGCTGCAGGGGACACAGCCCCCTGGGCTCCAGAACTTGGGGATTTGGCTGCTCCAAGGGCTAGTTTGGGGTGGGAAACCCTGGCCCCCTGGTCTCGACTCACTGCCTCCATCTTCCTCCTTCACCGAGCCCTCCTTTCTTTCTGGCTCCCACCACATTCCAGATGGGCAGGGGCTGGGGCGGGGAGAGTGCCTGCCCGCCCAAGACTAAAGGAAGCACTGAGGCAACAAACTGGGGACCTGGGGAGTCTCTGGTGCCGCCACCACCTGGCCCGGGTTTGACTGCAGGCCCAGAGAGGCAATCCTACCAAGTGTGTTGGGAAGAGAAACTCCCAGGAGGGGACGTCAAGATCTGGGTAACCCAGCGGCAACTGAGTGGTTTCCTGGGGAAACTT
>NW_020954442.1:0-5463 GCF_900497805.2 Vombatus ursinus
AAGTTGACTTTGATGTGAAGTTTAAAAATTAATTAAGGTATAAAAAACGATTGTACTGGGAGAAGACAAAAGTAGGATGCAAAAAAGGGTAAACTACATCACATGAAGGGACACAAAGGCCGATTATAGGGGTGAAAAATAAGTGGGGGAAGTGAGCATTGTTTGAACTTTATTCATCAGATTGGGCTGAAAGAAAGAATAACATACACATTCAATTTGATATAAAATCTGTCTTTCCCTATAGGAAGTAGGAGGGGAAAGGGGAAAGAAAAAGGAGGGTGGGTGGACAGAAGTGGGGCAGAAGGGAGGGAAGAAATAGTTGGGTAAAGGGGGGACAAGGTGCTGATAACAGGTAGGGCAGATTGAGGGAGGCCATGGTCAGAAAGAAAACACTGGTGAGAAGGGAAAGGGAGAGAAGAGAGATCAAAGCATAAACAGGGTTGGGGAAATTGGATGGTGAGAAAGACACAGTTAATAATCATAACTGTGAAGGTGAATGAGATGAACTCTCCCATAAAACAGAAGCAAATAGTAAAGACATCACACTCCTGTTGTCACTGGTTCCCTTTGAGAATGAAGGAGGAACTACAATCAATACCTATAACCCAAGTGTATAGGTTAATGTAATAATATAATGTGCATAAGATTCATATATTATATTATTTATATATTTATAAATGTTTTTATATGGGCAGCTAGGTGATACAGTCTATATGTACATATGTAAATATATGTGCATTATTTATGTTTATTTACACATGTGTATATGTGTATAAACACAAGTTACTGTAACGGTTACAATCTAAACATCGTGTTTTGATGATCTTTTTAGAAATAAAGCTCACCTTCTTGGCTCCTAGCAGCACAGTTAGTAAGTTCAACTGTGAAGTTAAGTCAATCAGCATTGATGAAGTGCCCCTTGAAGCAATTTCCTACTTGAAAATACTACTTCAAAAGGGCAGTTGATCCAGTCCATACTGACCATGCAGGACTGCTGGGGAAAGACAAGAAGACTCCTCATCTAAGAGAATGACAATAATGACACAACGCATCAAAATTATGAGATGTAATAAAAGTGGTCCTTGGAGGAAGTTTTATATGTCTAAATTCTTATGTGAAGAAAATAAAGAAAGAAGAGATCAAAGAATTGGGGATGCAACTAAAAGAGCTAGAAAAAGAACCAATTGAAAATATTCCAAATTAGAAATTCTGAAAACCAAAGGGGAGATTAATAAAATCGAAATTAAGAAAACAATTGAACTAATAAATAAAACTAAGAGTTGGTTTTATGGGGGAAAAAAAACAATAAAATAGATAAGCCTTTGGTTAATTTGATTTAAAAAAAGAAAATCAAATTACCAGTATCAAAAATTAAAAGGGTGAATTCACTACTAATGAAGGGGAAATTAAAACAATGATTAAGAGATATTTTGATCAATGGTGTGAGGGAGACTGAGGAGATAGATCCTCCCCAGTCCCTCATGTTACCGCCACATGACCTGACATAAAGAGTGTAAATTGGAGTTAACATGCATGGCCGAGGGTACCATGCAGATGGAACATTAAGTAACCAACAAGCTATGTTACCTGGGAAACCAATTCTTATCTCAAGGAACATTTTTCTTGAGAGAAGTGTGTAACTGTCCAAGGACTTGATACCTCCTTGGAGATTTACACAACAAACAGGTATTTAGGGCTCTGATCAAGCTCCAAACTTTGTTAAAATGTGTGCTTGTCCTGGACCTGAGCGCTCACCAAGGATACACACACAAAACAGAATATTAAAATTGTTTTTCCCTGGTTTACATAGATATAAAAGGGGCATTTGAAAGGGGATTTTTTGGAGTACTTTGATGTCAGAGATAGGGACACCGAGTCTCTGTTGTTGTCAGAAGCAGATCGCATGCACGGCTTCTGTTGAGTAGGAGCAGGGCACTGCTCCTTTGCCTCCCTGATCAGATCTCTCTACTGTCTCCAGAGTCGCTGCTACTGTAGGTATCTGAGCTCACCTGGTCAGTGAGTGTGTATCCTTTCTTTTCTTATTCTCCCTTTTCTTGATTTTGATTATTACTTATTGTATTGAATGATATTCTTATCTTTATTTGCTTGTGTTGCCTTAATCATTATTAATCATTGTAAAATAAATGCAATTGTTAAGTTTATACTGAATGCACGTCATTATATCTTGAGATCCGAACCTAAAGTGAAAGTACTGCGCAGTCCATAATCCTTTTGATTTCAAATAGTAGGCCAAGAAATCTGACAATCTAAGTGAAGTGGGTGAATATTTACAAAAATATCAATTGCCCAAATAAGAGGAAATGAATTACCTAAATAACCCCTTTTCAGGAAAAGAAGTTGAACAAGCCATCAATGAATTCCCTAAGAAAATATCTCCCAGCCAAATGGATTAATAAGTGAATTCTACCAAACATTTAATAACAATTCCAATACTATAGAAACTATTTGGAAAAATAGGCAAAGAAAGAGTCATGCCAAATTCCTTTTATAGTACACATATGGTGCTGAGACCTAAACCAGGAAGAGCCAAAATAAAGAAAATTATAGAACAATTTCCTTAATGAATATAAGGCAAAAATTTAAAATTAAATATTTGCCAAGAGATTAGACCACCTTATCACAAGGATAATACACTATGTCCAGGTGGGACATATCAGGAATACAGGGCTGCTTGAATGTTAGGAAAACTATGAGCATCATTAACCATGTCTGTAACAAAATTAAAAGAAATCATATGATTATCTCAAAAGATGCAGAAAAAGATTTTGAAAAAAATTTTGAAAAATGCAAATAGGCCATTATTTCATATTTTAATTATCTGTTACTGCTCAATTTTGCATCTTGGTTTTAAGCAATTGCTTTATGGTGGAGGAAAACAAAATATGTCTTGTACTTGATAACTACTTCTCACATTGAGTATCTTTTTGAGATGGAACCACCTCCCCCCTTTGTGGAAACCCCAGACATGAGCCATACCCAAGATTCAAGAGATTTTCCAAGTTGAGAGTATAATGAGACATAGAGAATGAGGAAAAACCTACTTCCCTGTCTTGGGCTCAGATCTTCGAAAAAAATACAGAACCAAAAAAGCAATTACACATTGATATGTACTAAATAAAAGAAGATAATGTCAAATAGCTTCAAAGCTGCTTAATGCAATGGACAATGTTGGTGCCTCCTTGTTAATTTGTGTGCCCTTTATCTCTTCTGTCATTTGGAAAATAATGGAATGGTAAGTGTGTATGTACAACCATTTTTATGTTGTCACATTGAGGGCTTAGGTTTTTTGATTGTTTGTTTTGTTTTATTTGTTTTCTTTTTCTAATGGAAAATAATTTTTTTAAAGATAGAATGATCTAAAACACAATTTTCATCTTTTCTTGTGTTTTGAATTTTCATGGGTCATTTAAATGCTTTTTTTGAGAAATAATTTATTGAAACTACATAGGGTTTTAATTTCACCACATGAAAAGCTATTACATCTGATTAATAGTCTTCCTGTCTTTCAAGATTCAGTTTCTGCTTCCTCCATGAAGACTTCCTTGATCTTCCTAAGTTGATATAATCTCTCTTTATTCTGAAAAACCATGGCACTTTGTTTTTAACTCTCTTTGACACATGTTATACTCTGTGTTATAGCCATTTATGCATTTATCTTATTCCTCCTAACTTGATTGCAATACTTTGAAGATAAGGATACTTAAGGAGAGAACATGAAACTAGAAGGGGTTTCAAATTTATTCTACTTTGTATTCCTCATTTTACAGATAAAGAAACCTCAAATGAAAGAGAGATGACATAATGTATTCATGTCCACACATGTAACAGTGAATACTAATTTGAATTAAAATCCCTAGTGTTTTACTCAATTTGGTATCCCTAGCCACATATTAGGCAATTAATAAATATTTCTTCAATTGAATTGAGTTGAAATCACTGTACATTTCCTGACCGCTGATCCTCATGGTATTATCACTCAGCAACCATTACTTTAAAATGCCAACATTCTACTGGCATAGCAGTGATGTCATCACTCAGCTACCATTTCTTTGCAATGTTGACATTCTACTGGCATAGCAGAATAGCCGTTTAATAAGGCAGGATCTTTCTACAGATTCTTCTGTGATCTATATTTTTCTATTTTACTGGATATGGTAAAACTTTGGACTCCTTTATCTTGTAGATAAAGCGTAGGGCATCGCATACTTCTACTTACAAATCTTTATATCATTTGTAAGATTACAGTGGAAAAAGGTAAGAGACATACGGTTCTTAAAGTAAGTTTCATATATATATGTATGTATAGTATAAATATTTTATATATTTATATATACACATGTTTATACCTATATGCACATGGATATACTACACATACAGACACACACACAAATGGTGAATCATAATTTGAATCCATATCCTTAGTGTTTTACTCAATTCATATCCTCACCTGCATACTAGGCAACTAATAAATATTTGTTGAATTGAATTGAGTTGAAATGTTAACTTTCTATTGACATAGCAGTGCAACCTTTTAATAAGACTGGAGCTTTTATGGATTGGTATTAAATTTGCATTTTTCTAATTTACCTGATTTTTAAAAAATGTTGGACTTCTTTATCTACTGAGTAAAGAATAGTACATCATATACTTCCACTCACAATTATTTATATCATTTGTAAGACTAGTTTTGAAAAAGATAAGAGACATATAGCCATCAAAATCACAGCTGGGTGGTCTGATCTCCAAGCAATTTCCTGTTTTATAGTTTTCATAGTAAGTTATTTATAGATATATGTGTGTGTGTGCATACATATATATTTATGTGTATGTATATATCTATGTATTTTATGAATATTTGCATATATTTAATTTATGTATATGCATGTATATGTCTGTGTAAATATAGATATGCATACACACACAAGTAGTGAATTATAATTTGAATCCAGATCCTTAGTGTTTTACTCTGTTTGGTATCCCTAGCAACACACCAAGCAACTAATAAATATTTGTTGAACTGAATTGAGTTGAAATCACTGCAAGTTTCCTGACAGTTGATTCGTGATATCATCACTCAGTAGCTATTTCTTTAAAATGTCAACATTCTACTGGCATAGCAATGATGTCATCACACAGCAACCATCTCTTGGAAATGTCAACATTCTACTGGCATAGCAGTGCAGCCATTTCATAAGACAGGATCCTTCTACTGATTGGTTTTGGATTTATATTTTTTTTTCGTTTTACCCGATTTGGTAAAAGTATCAAACTTCTTTATCTTCTAGATAAAGCTTAGTATATCATATGATTCTACTTACAGGTCTTTAAATTATTTGTAAGACTACTTTCGAAAAAGGTAAGTGATATATAGCTATCCAAATCACAGCTGGTTGATCTGACCTTCAAGCAGCATCCTGTTTTATAGTTCTTAGGGTTATATAC
>NW_020954443.1:0-11351 GCF_900497805.2 Vombatus ursinus
GTAATAATGATATTGATATTTACTATGATAGCAGATTTTCATTTAAGATCTTGACTATTATAAAAATATATAGTGGTTTAAGGTTATAGTTTCAACATATTAATGATGAGATGAATGATTCTCTGTGCAAAGTGATTTGGGAGTGCATTCATCTAATGGGTTGTTACAAAGTTTATTACTATGGTAGAGATAATTTTATAATGTATGCCCTGTGGTACAAATATTTTATTGTGAAAAACTTATTGATATATATTGATTTGGAATTAATGAAGTATTCTCTCATATATCAGGGCCTCAATTAAAAATTTAGAAAAAAATTTTTTTTTCAGCCCAGGCCTTGTTTAGGGCTAAAGATTGGGTTTGTTGGGGGATGGGCCATATGGGCCAGGCTGTTAAGGCAGGGACTAGTGGTCAAGGGCCAAGTAGTGTCATTGAGGTTAAATCTGGATGGAACTGGGAAATAAAAGCTTCCAAGTTTTGTCTATGTTTAAAAGAAAGTTTTAGCGGGGATTATTTGGCTCCCACTTATGAAGTTTAGAATTGTTAACTAAGCTACTTGGAGTTATTGTTTAAGTGAAGTACTGGTCAAAATATTTTTGGTGTGTGTGAAAAGAAACTTGGTAATTATGCAAAAAAAAGATCTTGTAAAATCTCATAATTCTTATCAACCTTGTGCAGGAGTTTTGTATTGTGGAACTCTTACTGAATAAGTGACTCATTACAGACACCTTTTTGACTAGAGAATTTAGGTAACTAGGAATTTTATGTTAATTAGGGAATTGTGAACTGTTTTTAAGAAAGGGAGATACTTTTATGAAGAAAAGTTTTGACCAAATCTTTGATAGTCCTTTAGAGGGCCTACTAAATTTCTATTTGTAAGAAAATTATGTCCAAACCTACTATGAACTTAGTCATTCCTGGGTTTGTTGTGTCCTTGGATTGGATTTAACTGGGTGCTTTTAGAGAAATAGTCTCAATGGAAGCAGCATCAAAGATCTAAGGCTAGTGATTAATACTAAAGCATCTAAATTTCTGTAATAAGCTGTAAGTAGGAAAGATCTGTTTTGATCTGAACTCATTCCATGGCCTAGCAACAGTTAAAATTACTGTTTGAACTTATCAAAGATAAGTATAAGATTAAAGTATAAGATTACAAGTAAGTATATTATAAGTATAAGATTCAAGTCCTGAAAGTGTCTCATTCTTTCAGATTAAGAATGGTGAGAGAAGAATAAATAAACTTAGAAAGAGAGAGGCAAATCTATTTAGAGGAGTGATTTTACTCAGGATGTTATTAGGAACCAGAACATGTGTAGGAAGTTATGCAAACTACTTAGATTTCTACTTAGATCTCACTTTGGAGATGTTCCCTAATTAATGTGAAACCATAGTTTCCTGATGAGGTGAATTTGCTATCCAAGACCTTGGGGACTGTTAATGAACTATTATTCTGAGTCTAACTCCAGGTATGGTTAACAAGGAACTGATTGAGTTACTGACCCATGACGTCAGCAACCTGCAAAGAGGTTTGTGAGCTGCAAAAGGGTGTTCTCATGGGAAGGTTGGGAGAACAACTTTTCTGCATGGCTGAGGTAGGATTCTCCTGACTCAATTTCCCCACTATGACACTTGGCAGACTTTAAACCTGTCCCAATGCAATTGGTCATTATATAACCTCTGCCTGGAATTGACGTGAATATAAGGAAGCATTGTTCCCTTACTTTAGTAATGTCCCTCTTCTTTCATGGCAAATTCCTATAATCATAAGTTTTATAAGCATAAATACCAAATCTATTCAACAGTAGATTGATGCAGGAACATTTGAGGTTATTCCGCAAGCATAAGATTCAGTTATTTGGCCTAGAATTTATGAGGATAATTAGGCCAAGAGATTGTGGAACCAGGATTAAAGTTGTCTCAGTTTGATACAAGTAATTAATGTTAAAGAATAGCCTATGACTTATCTTGTAAATGCCTTGAAAGAAGCATCCATTTTAATTAAGGATTATGTATTTGTGCATGACTAGAAGTTGGGACTGGTTTATTATTTGATATCTACTGGTTTTAAATTAACTACTATGTATTGGAATCTGTTACTAATTCCTTAGTGGAGTCTTGTCTTCCTGATGGGGGAATATCAATAGGAATCAATAATGAACTAAGCAAGGTATAAACCTAGAAGTAATGTAGAGTGTAAGGCTAGGTTCTCATTTTTTTAATTGGAGTTTCCTGAAACATGACAATTGGCCAAAGTTCCAGTTTTGATCTTGTAATGGTGAAGACATAGGGGTTGAGTTAATTTTCATTATTTGCCTTGGTTATTGGCAAGGTAATTTAAAAATTGTGTTAAGATCAATCTCGTAGGAGAGTGGATACAAGAAGGAGGATTTCTACAAGAAGAGAGTCTGCTGGACACTGTTTGAACAGCACGTAGACCAGAAGACTTCACCGGATGATGTCCAGAGTGTCAGACAGCTGTATGAGAAGAAACTTCTGAAGCTTTAAATGGACAATTTATCATTTCTTTTGGGTCTCTGTATCTGTGCTTAATAAGGAGACTGCCTCCAAAATCCCTTGATGAAATGTTGCCCACCAGCACAGCCCCAGATAGAGCCATCACCAAGGCATTGCAAGGTTTAACCATTTCAGCTGAGGAGTTTGCAGAGAACTCTGGGATAGACAACTGATTAAAGGGACAGTTAGAATCCTGGTTTGGCAAATGGAAAGGAATGGCTGTATCCATTCAGGAGTATTAACTGCTGTAGGATGTTTTATAGTTCCATGCACTAGGGGACTGGTACCACAATTGATAGAGATATCCCTCACTAAACATTATCCCAGTAGGACCTAAAGTGGGAGTTCAGAGGGCAGGCTCTGGCAATATAAGGATGATGATTGAAAGTACCAATGAGACTTTCCCCAATGATGGAGAATGCAAAATCTTGTTAAGGAGATTAGAGGATTAAGGAAATTGGGAAGGTGTGGAAACCAAATGTTTACTTTAAAAAAAAAAAAAGAGGAATTGTGAGAAATAAAAGAGTTAAGTTCCCACGTAAGTAGATAAGAAATCAGCACAGACAGGCTAACTTCTCCATGGGGGAGGAGGGTGACAACACAATTCTAGTCACAAAATGTATGTTAAGGAGTGGCGATCACATGTATGTAAAATACAGGAATGGGGCGTATAAGGAAGATTGTAACCCAGAAGGCTTAGGACCAATCCTGATCCAGAAGGGAGGAGTTAGGCAATTACTAGGGATAAAGCTTGCTCTTGCTTCTGTACTGGGCTCACTCTCCCCTTCGAAGGAGGTGTGCCTGCTTCTCTCCAAGAATCGAAAGGATGAGCTTCAACCCCTTTAATAAAAAATCTTTTAGACACTAGTCTTCGGAACTGAGTCTGGGGTCTTCTTTATAACACCACCTAGAACACCTGCCTCCCTCCTTCTTTCACCAGGCTCTTTAGGAAGTGCTCCCTAGTCAAGGTGGGCCTTAGTTGCTGAAAACACCAAGATCTGGCGTAGCCTGGTGTAAAGTGCTTGCCTCTCCCATCACAGGGTGCTCACCCCACTTTCTGCTCGAACCCTGGGCTATGTCCAAAGGAAAGCTTGAGAAGCTGGAGAAAACAACTTTAAAGCACAGAAAAGGTCCCCTGGCCTGGGGAAGCAAAGGTCACCAGGAAGGCCCCTCCCCCTCCCCCAGTAAAGGGGCAGAGCAGCTGTCTTCCTTTCTCCCCTCACCCTACTTACATGGTGATGGGTGGGGCACTAATCCATTCCACAACAGCCAGTCCAGGAAGTGCCAGGCAGCCCTTGCAGAGCACCTTTCTCCCCTGGCCCTGAGAGCACAGGCTACCTGGGCTTGGCCTCAGGTTCTCAGCCTTCTGTCCTTCCCCATCTGGGAAAAACCCAGCTGCCCCCACTTAAGCTAGATCCACTGGTTTCTCATTTCCCACACCCTCACCCTCCCACCGTCCTATCAGAAACTAGCTCAACCTCACTACCCACTTTCACCCCACTATCCCTTCCCAACCTTGCCCCACAGCACATATATCTCATCACCCTGCCCCACCAAGACCTGGGTTTTAGCCTACCTTCTTATAGCACCTAGTAGACCTTTCAATTCCCTTCCCTCTAGCAAATTCTCAGCCTGGGACAAAGCCCTCCTTGGAATGGTGACCCACCCTAGTAAAAGCTGCCCCCTTTTGTGCAAAATGCTAAATGCACCCCCTGAACCAGTCTCTTGGTAGTACACTGTTGTAGAATGTTCACTGGTCCTGTAGTCAGCAGACCCGAATTCAAGTTCTGGCAAAGACCCAAGGTGTGTGATTCTTGATAAATCCTTAACCTCTCAGTCTATTTCATTATCTGGAACATGGAGACAATACTGCACTGAGGAAAGTACATTGCAACCAATCTGAGCTGCTACTGTTATCAGTAATGCTAGTTACTATCCTTAGGAGCTTTTGGAATGCACTCCAGGCTTCTTTCTAAAAACACCAGAAACAACCCTAGCCCCTGCTCAAGTCCAGTAGAGATTGCATTAGCAGGATTCCCCTAGTACATGCTCATAAGGACAAAGTTTCCAGTGGCCAGACCCCATTGGAATAATGATGATGATGATAAATCTGTTTCTTATGAAATATTAAAATTATTTTAAGCTTAAAAATGGAAAAATTGGGGAGCTTGGGACTTTTTTTTTTTTTTGGCAATTGGGTTTAAGTGACCTGCCTAGGGTCACACAGCTAGTAAGTGTCAAGTGTTTGGTCTGAGGCCAGATTTGAACTCAGGTCCTCCTGACTTCAGGGCCAGTGCTCTATCCATTGTGCCACCTAGCTGCCCCTGTTTTTTTGTTTTGTTTTGTTTTGTTTTGTTTGTTTATTTGTTTTTTGTTTGTTTGTTTTTGGCTACTTGGGAAAAATGGAAGAAGGCAACCAAGTCGAATTGACAGTCACCTCCAATTAATGTTAATCTAGTCATGCTGGACCACCTAAGTAGCAATATTAGAAGCACTTTGTAAAGAATTTACTTTAATACATGGGATTAAAAAAAAAACAACCTCATTTTTTGGGATGTATCTTCAGTGTCCAGGGAACGAGTATTCTATAGGTCCTTTTCAGTTTAATGTTCAGAGAGACTGCTTTTTCCCAGTCTGTTTCAGCGACAGCTCACAATCAGATCTAGTTTGGTCATTAGCTAGTTCACCTTCCTCAGTTTAGAAATGAGGAAACTGAGGTCCAGAGAAATTAAATTACCTACCCATGGTCACATGGCAGTGATATGCATTTAGGCTTCTCCTCAGTTCTAGTACGGTGCCCTGCCCACTAAACCAACCCCTCTATTGCTGTCGATGGTGTTTGACTTTTTCAGGCACTTCTCTATCCTTTGATTCTAAACGTCTTGAGGGCAGGGACTGTCTTTTGCCTTTTTAATATCTCCACCACATAGCACAGTGCCTGGTACATAGTAGGCACTTAATAAATGGTTAGCAATTGGTCACTCACACTTCTATCTTCCTTGCCCTAAATCTGTTCATGGAATATGAAAGAGGAATGTATGTCTCTATTTCAAGAATTTATGCTTCCGGGGCGGCTACGGTGTGCAGCAGATAGAGCACCGGCCCTGGACTCAGGAGGACCTGAGTTCAAATCCGGCTTCAGATACATAACACTCACTAGCTGGGTGACTCTAGGCAAGTCACTTAACCCTAATTGCCTCACCAAAAAAAAATTATGCTTTAGTGTTTTAAAGGCCTACTCTAAATCCTTTAAAATTGTCATCATCAGAACAAGAATATTCCACAGAGGCAACACCAAGTCAAATTTTTCTGCAAGGTCTCCTTAATCTTTCGCTTTGAATATAATCTCAGGGACAAGCAGTATGAAAAAAGAAATCACATTTTTAACGTTACAAGGAATTTTAAAGTTATGTGATAAGGTCTGCTTGCTGGATCATCTTTTCCCCATATTTCATATACTTACACCTTGGCTTATTGCAGGGCTCTTAACCTGAAGTCCACCATTCATGGAGTTTGAAAGGGGTCTCTGAACTAGGGTGGGAAAATATTTACATCCTTTATTTCCTTTATTAACCTTGGGTTTCCTTTGCAATCTTATGTGTTTTATTTTATGCCTTTAAAAACAGTATTTTTTAGAAGGGTTTCCCATGCTTCATCAGATGGCCAAAGGAGTCCATGGCACAAAGGTTTAGGAAGTTCTGGTTTATAGGTCAAAGCAGAAAGGGAGCATTTGGGAAGAGGATGAAAGTCGTCTGTCCTGCTTCTTTATGGGGAGCGGTATAAAACATTAGCAACAGTTAAAAAAAGCTTTGCTTTTTTTTTAGGTAAACTTGCTTGGAAATGATTTTTCACTAAAAGGACTTAGAGAGGAGATAAGGTCAAAACAATACTGCAGAAGTCACAGGTGAACTTGTGGCACCTTAGACAACTCCAGGAAGGCAGCTCAGTGGCACAGTAGATAGAGAGCCAGCTCTGGAGTCAGGAGGACCCGAGTTCAAATGTGGCCTCAGACATTATTAGTTGTGTGACCTTGGGCAAGCCCCTTAACCATATTTGCCTTAATTTCCTCATCTGTAAAATGAGCTGGAGAGGGGAATGGCAAACCACTCCAGAACCTTTGCCAAGAAAACCCCAAAAGGGGTCTCAAAGAGTCAGACACAACTAACAGACAAAAGCCCCAGAATACCCACACAATAAAATTCCAGGATATTTAAGAGTGACTAAAGATTTTACTTCATGGAGGCTAACAGTATTGCCACATGCAAGAAGAGAACCAGTTTTGTTGTGTTTTTTGGTGGGTCTTGACCTAGTTTTGTTGTCTTTTGGGGGGCCTTGACTCACTTGTACCCACTAGGGTGGAAGTTGGCATCACCAAAATAGATCAGTTGCAGGGACATTGTCAAACCGGTCAAAAGGATAGACCTTTTCGGCTGCATCCTGAGTTACTAATTTTTGCACCGGTTATATGGCTAAGTTTTCTGAGGCAACCAGGTGACTGGATAGACAGTAGAGAGTGGATAGAGTGTGGTAACTAGAGTCGGGGAGACCTGAGTTCATATCCAAGCTTAGACTTACTACTTGTATGACTCTGAGCAACTCATTTGACCTTTTGCCTGCTTCAGTTTCCTCATCTACAAAAAAGGGGATCATTAAATAACACTTACCTCCCAAGACTGTGAGGACAAAATGAGATATTTGTAAAGCAGCTCTGCAAACCTCAAAGTGCTATGCTATTATCATTCTAATATTGTACATTGGTTTGAAATTACAGAGCCACCCTTTAGAGAACATACAGGACACAATCAATTAGACTTACTCAACTTTTTCTGGCCCTTCTCAGTTTGACCAGTGATAGGGCCACACTCTAATTTCATTGGAACCATTGACATCAAACAGCCTAGTGTGCCTAATTTAGCCGTGCACATGGGATGACATTGCTAACTCAGTAGCCTTAGTTGACTCAGAATTTGCAGAGAACCTAAACAACAGTTAATTTTAAGCCTTTTGTCAGCATTTTTCTAGGTTTGTTTTCCTCAAATTGTGTGTGTGTGTGTGTGTGTGTGTGTGTGTGTGTGTGTTTTCTTTTATGGATGATGCAATCCTCTTAGGGCTCGGTCCTAACGCAGGTTGTAGGATGCACGCTAGTTCTTTTGGCCTACTTGAGTGTAGTGTATTGTACTCACCTGCAGTTTAGATCAGCTTGTCATTGCAGCTACAGGGAACTCTCCCTTCTCCTTCTCACTCTCCTTGCTTCTAGTTCCTGAACTACCTGTTTTACTTTCAGTAAAATGGTTCCCTATGAGAGAGACCAGCTTGCTTTTTCACTGAATACAGTGCCAAACCCTCCCTGCCCCTCTATTTGACCTGCCCCCCCCAAAGGAATACACACATAGAGCTGAACTTTAATGACAGAGTGACTCTTTAGTGTGGTTACTGATCATTGGATAACAGAATTATCCTATCCCACCTCCTTCACTTCCTTCTTATGTGACCTTGGGTAAGTCACTTAACTTCTATGAGCCTCAGTTTCCTCTGGCTCTGTGGGGATGGTTATGCCTTCGCTTTAGCAGGAGATGAGAACATGTGCCCATCTCCAAGGAGCCAGAGTGACTACACTATGAGTTCTCTCCAGTTCCACGTAAAAAGAGAGGATCCGATCAGATGATTTCCAAGGTCTTTTCTATGACCCTATGATGGATCACTCTTACCCAGATAGTTCTGCTGTTAGGTGTTGCTGGAGTACAGATGGCTGTCTGTCTCTCTCACAGCTGTGATATATTCCATCTCTTCACTGACAATTACAAAAAAGAGGCTCAAATTAGCTAACGTTTATAAAGGACTTCATGAACCTTACAATCCTATACGTGTCAATCGTTATTCCTACTCTGTGGCTCACCATTACCCTAAAGATCAAACATAAATTCTTTTGTTTTGATAATGCAAGTTTTTCACAAGCTGGTCATCCTACGTTTCCTGCTTTATTATAATATATCACTCCTTTCCACGAGCTATAGTTAAGTCACAGTAGTTGTACTGCTGCTCATTAAATATGACATTCCATTTCCTTTCTTCATGCCTTTGCAAAGGCCATTCCCCCAAGCCTGGAAAGCTCTCCCTCCTACCCTCTGGTTCCATTAATATTTAGATCAAGTGCCACTTTCTTTTATGGTGCCCCAGCTGTGGAGACCCTTCCCCTGCAAGGTGACTTTGTATCTGCTTGGTGTGTATTTTATGGAAACCTTTGAGCATAATACTAATTTATAAAGTGCTTTAAGGTTTGCAAAGTACACTCATTTGATCTCCTCTGATACAATGTAAGTCATTTGAAGACAGGAATTGTTCTGAGGTTGCTTTTGTATGCCCAGCAGGGCAGCTAGGTGGCACAGTGAGTAAAGCACAGAGCCTGGAGTCAGGAAGACCTTGAATTCAAATCCTGCCTCAGATACTTACTGCATGACCCTAGGCAAGTCACTTAACCCTGTTTGCCTCAGTTTCCTCACCTGCAAAATGAGCTGGAGAAGGAAATGGCAAACTATTCCAGTATCTTTGCCAAAAAAAACTCCAAATAGGGTCATGAAAAGTTGAACACAACTGAAAAGACACCAAACAACAAGGACTGTCATGCTGTTGTGATTATACCTTTTTCCCCCTTGTTCCCAGAACGTCTCCTGTTCTTTGCCTTGAGTGTGGTTGCTATTGACTACTTTCTTCCCTCTTTTTCCCCACTTTTGTCTGGTCCGCTTTTTGGCTAGTCTTTTTTTGGGGGGGGGAGGTCCTCCTGTCAGTTTAGGGAATTCTAAGAAAAAAGGTTGCCCTTCCATGAACGTCACCTAACTCCTTTCCTTCCATGTAGTACTTTTAACCAAGCACAGTGTGCAGAGCACAGCCTTCTGGTCCTTAGGTTCTTCTCCTTTGTCCATTTCTTGAAGGAGCTGCTCCTTTGACGTATTTTTTTTTTCTCTGTTGCATCTTGAGATGATTTTGAATCACTGTGATGATTATTACTGAGACCTCTTTTCTCAGGTTTAATATTCTAATATTTAAAGATCTGTAGAGGAGAGAATGTAGCCAGTGCCCACAGCCCCTATCACAGACATACTCTATTCTGGGAATCACTGAATTATGTTGTTGGGGCCATCTCTGTCACAGGCTAGTGGAGTCTAGGCATTTATATGTGTTGAAAGAATTTCATCAACTGTACTCTTTTGGAATAGTTTTCCCTATCAACTTTCTGCTTGAGGAGGTCAAGGAAACCAAAGGTCACTAAGTCCAAAGTCGGAAAACCTGGCTCACCTTGAGCAAGTCATGACCTCTGAACCTTGGGTTCCTCCTCTATTAAAAGATAACGAGAGGCAGGATGAGTGGCCCAGTGGATGGTGGGCTGGGTCTCAGGGTCAGGAAGACCTACCTCTGACAGGTACTGGCTGCGTTCTCAGGCAAGTCAGTTAACCTCTCAGCATTCCAGACAACTCTGTCAAACTCAAGTGGCAAAGCAATTGATCATCATCAATGAAATCATCTACCTCCTCTTCTTCCTTCCCTCGGGGTTACTATCTACCTAGGGTATTATGGTATGATAAGCATTAAGTGAGGTAATTTATGTGTTTCATGTTACACAAATGTAAGGAATTTTTCAAATGTCATAATCATGATTAGATCCACTTATATTATAAACATATGCTCCAAAAGATAGAGTCTTGCTTAGTTATTCCTCATTGGTGAGCCTATTATTTTGTTTGTTGAATGCAGCTATCAAGGGAGATGCCATAGGAGAGTAAAAAGGAGACTTCCAGAGTTAGGGGACCAATCCTGCATCTGATCTTGCATGACCTTAGTGAAGTCACTTAACTTTCCTGAGGTTCCTTTTCCACATCTGTAAAATGACTGGGATGATCTTTACATCCACCCCTTCTAGCTCTAGAATTGTGATCCACGAGTAGATTGAGTGAATCACTGCTTTGTTTGGTTTTTTAATGCTTTGGAAAGAATTCCTAGCCTGACTCTCACTAAGAGTTGATATACTCTTAGCTAGCAGACATCCTTTACCGTATTGGAATTATTGAGATTTTGGAGAAGACTGTGATGAAGGAACCACTGGTATCCAAACAGAGACATCCTTTATAAAGATTGCACAAGTTTTACTCAGAGCATTTAACGGTGATTATCATAAATTGGTGGAATCATAATATAAACTGTTCTGACTGGACAATCCTAGAAGACTGAGCTAGAAAAGGGACATCCTAGACAAATAGGCTTGGAAATGATAATGACTCTGGTTTCTTCTAGAATCATCCTAGAAGAAAAGGTTTGGGTATGGTAATGACTGTGGTTTCAAAATATTTAAGAATATTTCCTTCTGGCATGGTATTATTGAAGCTAAGGATTTTTGGTGAAGGACAGCCTTGGTCCCTACTTGTGAGACTGCTCATGTGCTCAAGGTGATTCATGTTCTCATTCCTTCACTTCTTATTTCCCGGAAATGAAAACCTAGGAATAGTGTAAATGTTCAGCTACTATAGTCCCCTTTAGACCAACAATAATTGTTCATTTTTAAAATGGAGAACTCAAATAAAAATCAGCAATAAAGAAGTTTTATTTTTTTACTTCACTTCTACTGTAGGTCAAAAAAACAGTGACAATATTCCCTCAGGTAAATGAGATTGCGTGCCTTATATCCAGACTTAATTTTCATATGCAAATGCTAATCAGCAGACAGATAAAACTGGTTATTTCACAGACTCTCCACACAGAGGGCATACTAGATATTAAAATATCACGCTGGCAATGAAGTCATGGGAAATTCATTATAAAATCATTCATGGAGAACTCCCAATTGG
>NW_020954444.1:0-3404 GCF_900497805.2 Vombatus ursinus
GAAAAACTGAAAAATCTGTTTCATTTCAAATGTAGTTGTTGCTCTCCGCTTATGAATAGGCGTGGGAGGGTCTGTTCTCCCCTCTACTTCCCTTCTTTGTCCACTGTAGTATATTTTGCTTGCTTTTTTAAACCTAAACATTTCCTTTATCCCAATTTTGGTCTCAACCACAAAGACAGCAGAGGTTAGCTAAAGATAAACATAAAATTATATAAGTATGTATTATTATATATAAGTATAAATATATATATATGGTGATTAAAGTAAAGGATTTATTGTCTGCTTATGACTGCTTACAGTCATTTGCAAAGACAGACATAAGTTTTTGCGTAAAGATATAAATTGATTTTTTAAAACTAATTTAGTGTGTTTTTAATTTAGTTTTAATTTAATTCAGTTGTTAACTGAAACAAGAAGTTTCAGTGAATTATGAATTGTACCAAACCAAGATTTTTAAGAGCAATATGGTACAAAAATAAGAGCCAGAATGCCAAACCTCTGTCTTGATGGTAGGAATTTTCCTAACTAGGAACCAATAGCTATTGAAGTAATACTCCTAAGTTTTCATCTGCTGTTAAGTCATTTTTCAGCTGTGTCTGACTCTCCATGACCCCATTTGGGGTTTTCTAGGCAGAAATACTAGAGTGGTTTGCCATTTCCTTCTCCATCTTACTGTACAGATGAGGAAACTGAAGCAAACAGGGTTAAGTGTTTTGCCCAGGGTCACACAGCTAATAAGTGTCTGGGGCTACATTTGAACTCTTGAAGGTGAATCTTTCTGGTTCCAAGCCCAGTGCTCTATCCATTGTGCCACCCAGATGCTGCACTTTCATCTGATATGAACAGTCAGCAGAAAAGGGCACCTCCTGGACCTGAGGAGCTGTTGTAGTAAGCTATATGCCCCAAAGACAGCTAATTGTAACAGGATCTGGTTGATCACATCTCCACAGAGAAGAGAGGACAGGGAGGAGAGCCCTGTGTTGCCATTGCAGTGACACCTGCCCCCACAAATGTCATGTTCTAATATCATGTTACTTCCTGGTCACCTATAAACAATTGTTGCATTGCATTTTAAAAATGCAGGACCTCACTTTCTGACAAAGCTTTTGAGGCTCAGCCCTTTGTCTACCTTTACAATAAAATTATAGAATATTCAGGTTTACATTGACATGGTTTAGAGGATTTGGTATTTTGTCAGATGATTTTTCTACTTCATCCTCCGCAATTGATTTCAGAGTGGAGAGCTGTGAGTGTCTTCATGATGGTCAGTTTGCTTGCACTTTGAAGCCCTGTATATTTGCCTGAGAACCAAGGGTCCCATGACATTATGGCTCTTCTCACCTCATGGCCCTGGATAAAGTTCATTCTGGACATTCCTTAAGTGTGAGTGGACCTTCTATGTCACTACAGCTTCTTTTGTGTCTTCTGATTGAATTCCCAGTGAGAATGTCAATGTGGATGGAGTCTAGATGCTCTGGGAGTGTTTGGAGTCTTTGGCTATCAGACAAAGATCTTACACTTGGCTAAATCAATGATCATGATATAGTTGAGATAGATAGTCCAAAGTCTGTGTGATTCTTAGTCCCCTATGGTCCCTTTCCTATAATTCTGCACCATCACTGCAGAAGCTAAGTGGTACTTGAACAGACTGAAATCCATCAACTGGAAAAGAAAATTTCAATATGTAAGTATCTCTGGTTTCCTCTGTTGAAAAAACAGAAGATCTTTCCCTTTCCTAACTTTGTTGGATCACCATAACCATCCCATGGTTACATTTACATTTTAGCTCATTCTTTGAAGATTTTATATTTGCACAAAAAGTTTTGGTGTAATTGTTAAATGGTCAAAGATATGAACCAGAAGTTTTCAAATGAAGAAATCAAAGCTATATATAGTCAGATGAAAAAATGCTCTAAATCACTATTGATTAGAGAAATGCAAATTAAAACAACTCTGAGGTACCACATCACACCTATCAGATTGGCTAATATGACAAAGGAAAATGAGAAATGTTGGAGGGGATGTGGGAAAATTGGGATACTAATGCACTGTTGTAGTTGTGAACTGATCCAACAATTCTGGAGAGCAGTTTGGAACTATGCCCAAAGGGCTATAAAACTGTGCATACCCTTTGACCCAGCAATACCACTGCTAGGTCTGTATCCCAAAGAGATAAGAAAAGCTGGGGGGAGAGGATCTATTTGAACAAAAATATTTATAGTGACTCTTTTTGTGGTCACAAAGAATTGGAAATTGAGGGGATGCCTATCAACTGGGGAATGGCTGAACAAGTTGTGGTATGTGATTGTAATGGAAAATTATTGTGCTATAAGAAATGACAAGCAGAATGATTTCAGAAAAACCTGGAAAAATGTACATGAACTGATGAAAGTGAAGAGAGAAGAACTAGGAAAACATTGTAGCAGACAGTTACAATGTACTGTTAGATAATAACTGTACTGTTAAACAGTAATAGAAATATTGGATGATGATCAGAGGTGAATGACTTAGATATTCTTAACAACATAGTGATCCAAGACAATCCCAAAGGATTCATGATGAAAAATGCTATCTACCTCCAGAGAAAGAATGGATGTTGTCTGAATACAGACTCAAGGATACTATTTTTCTCTTTCTTTTTCCTTCCTTCTTTCCTGTCTGTTTTCTTGCACAAAATGACTAATATGGAAATGTTTTACATAATTGCACATGTATAACTTACATCAGATTGCTTACCATTTCAGAGAGGGGGATAGGAGAGGGAAGGAGGGATAGAATTTGGAACTCAAAACTTTAAAACAATTGTTTTTACATGTAATTGGGGGGAAACAAAACATTATTTTAAAAAATGCTTTGGTGTCTCATATCTTTTATAAAGCACATTTCTTGAATTTGATCCTGCTACCTAAAAAAGTCAGTGACCCTGAGCCACTAAACAATTTAGTACAGGCAAGGCAAACCTATATTCCAAGGACTCTTTGTGCCGCTCAGGACACCCCTGTCTGGACAGCCCTATGTTGACCTCACCCAAGACCTTCCCTCAGGTGATTCTCACTCACTTGCCTTCATCCTCCCTCAGTCCCTTCCCCTTTAATAGGATATTTAATAGGTAAATTCAGAACAGACCTGAGCAGAGCACCCCTGCATCTTCCTTGTGCCTGCATTCATGCTGTCCCCAGTTTCTTGAGGGACATTGCCACACACTGGATTCATTCCCGGAGCAGTTCATATCATCCAACCAGATGGGCCCAGTTCCTGCTCCAAAATGAGCACAGATGGTGGCATTGAGGGCCACTCCACAGTTAAGCTGTCTGCATACCACCTGGGCATCATTTAGGTCCCAGGAGTCATCACAGATGGTGCCCCAGGCACCCTCATGGTAGACCTCAACTCTTCCAGCACAG
>NW_020954444.1:3414-7247 GCF_900497805.2 Vombatus ursinus
AGATGTAGGACCCATGAAGGGAAGTGAGAAATGGTAGGCAGGACCTGGCAGCTTCAGAAAGGCTTGACCTTAAGTCTAGCTGAGGAGGTTGTTTTTTATCCTGATGGCCCCACTGGGAACCATGCAGAATTTTTGAGCAGGGAAGTGAAAGGGTCAAGTCTGTGCCTTAGGAAGGTGATTTTGGCAGCTGGGTGGAGGATGTGCTGGGGAGGGGAAAGACAGGAAGCGACTTGAATCCAAGTGAGAAGTGAAGAATGAGCCTGAGCTAAGGAAGTTGCCATCCTGAATGGAAAGAGGAGGACAGAAGTGAGTGAATGGAAAGCCTGCCAAACTCAGCAACTGTTTGGCTATGAAGAGGACTAGGGCCAGGAGCAGCCTGAGGAGACAGAGGGGCAGTTGGAGGTTGTGCAACTGGGTGCTTAGCAACCTAGGCTGCACTAGCAAAAACTGAAGTTTCCTGGTGCTGCTTGAAATTCTCACCTGAGCATGAAGGTGACTGAGCCTGGGCACCTTGGCACTGGAACTGAGCATCCCAATGATTTCCTGAAAACACACATCCTTTCAGCTCCATTTGCACATACAGGGGAGGAGAAGTCAGATGATCGTGTGTGTGTGTGTGTGTGTGTGTGTGTGTGTGTGTGTGTGTGTGTGTGTGTGTAGGGCTAGATGGGGTGGCTGCATTAGATATAGAGGAAGGTCCAGCCCCAAAGGCAAGTCCTTGTCCTCTGGGGTCCCTCTACTTGTTCTTGAGACTCCTTCCCATGGAACTCCTTGACTACATAGACTCTTCTCAGATTTGCCTGCTCTCAGGGACAGGTCTCTTAGGAAGGATACCTGGTGTCCCTCTGCTCCTGGACCCCAAATGGAAGGTTCTCTTCTCTTACCTGAGCAGTTCACAGAAGCAATATTTGCAGGGGAACAAAGTGGGGCTCCCAAGGCAGTCATTGGACAAGTCTCCAGGTGAGGCTCAGTCCCTGAGCAATGAAATGTGTGCCTCCATACAGGACCTCTTGCTTTTCCAAAATACTCTCCTGTGGGGACTGAGACAGCGATTCCACAGTCAAGCTGCTTGCAGAGAACATTGGCATTGGCCGGATCCCAGTGGGAGCTGCAGAGGGCTCCCCAGACTCCCTGGACCTGGACCTCGACACGCCCCTCACACCTGGAGCCACCATCCACCAGCTGGAAGTCTCTGTACCCTGGGGAGAAGATGGAACTTTAGAGAAGAGCCCATGGCCCTGGAAGCCAGGGTAGAGAGCAGGCAATTTGTTCTCTGACTCTCACTTGAACAGATGATGCCAATGGTCCTGTCAGAACTGCATTTCCTACTGTGAGTGGGCACTGTAGGGCACAAGGTGACATGGAACTCATTGCCTTGACACTGTAGCTCCTCAGGCAGGACCTGGCCACCTCCTTTTCCAAAGTGAGCCCTGTCCAGGATGGAGACAAGGGTGCCGCACTGCAGCTCCCTGCACAACACACTGCCCGTCTGCAGAGGAAAGTCAGGACTGCAGACAGACACCCAGCCGCCTTGGTGCTTCACTTCCACTCTCCCAGAGCAGGCAAAGTCTCCTCCTCTCAGTTGTGGCTGCATATGATCTGTGAGACAAGAAACCTCCAGTAAAGACCTCAGTCCCCCTTAGCCTGTGTTGCTAGGGAAAAGCACACATCTTTTTCTTGCCCCCTGCCCCGATCTTCCAAGCCCAGTGGGCTTGGGCCAGGAACTTCCCTCCCCACTTCTCCCCAGCCCACCCAAGTTGCTGCTACCCTGAGAGCAATGCCTCTGAGAGCCAGTGAAGCCTGTGCTTTTCACTGATGCCTTCCTTGAAAGCCCATTTCTTCTATACACATTCATCGAGCACCCTCTGCATCCAAGACATTGTGGAGAACACACGACTTGAGACCTCAAGGCTCTGACTATCCTGTAGACTTTGATGCCAATTGTACCAAACACAGGACTCCTAACACAGGAAATCTCTTGGAATGGAAGAATCAATAAAAAAATAGACTAATTTGCTATTGCCAACTAGGTAAATTATGAATTCCTTTTCCCAACTCTGAAGGTGCTACACAGGCTAGTTCCCCCCCTCCCGCCATATTTTAATTGTAACAAGTATAGTAATAATAATTGTCAGCATTGGTTTGCATAGGATAGCTAACTTGATCCTTACAGCAAACTCTGTGCAGTAGGAGATATTATTACTACTATTTTACGGAGAAGGAAACTGAGATAGAGAGGAATGAAATGACTTGTCAGGGTCACACAGCTATTCAGTATCTGCAGTCAGGTATGAGCATAGCCCACCTTCACTCCATGTCCAGCCTCCCAGCCACCATCTGGTGATGTCTGAAGGGATCCATCCACCAATCTTCAGTTGCCAAGGTGATCAGTAGGTTTGAGTGTTTAGGGACTAAACCTAGTTCTTGGTCCAAAGGGGGACTTACTGGCCATCCTGCCCAGTCAGAAGTGCTGGTTAACCCTTGTTAGGCACAATTACAGGCCAGCACATGTGGACTGTCTGTCTTCTGCCTCTTTTCCTTTGGTGACAGGTAGTTTATACTAAGTACGCCTTGGTAATAACAGTAGTCACAATAATGGGCATTTAAGTAGCATTAAGTAGCATGATCTAGATATGCACACTCCCATTGGAACCTCAGAACAATCCTGTGGTACTACAGGAATTATTACTTTAATTTTACAGTTGAGAAAATTGAGGCTGAGAGAATTAACATGACTGTATTTTGACCTACTTTATCTGTCTGTCTATCTATCTATCTGTCTGTCTATCTATCCATCCATCCATCCATCTATCATCTATCTATCTATCTATCTATCTATCTGTCTGTCTGTCTGCCTGTCTGTCTATCTTTCTACCTACCTACCTAGCCATCTCTCTATTCATGGCTTTGAGACATCCTGTACCCAAATAATTTCCATATTTCTTGTGATTTTCTATATACAACTGTATTCTCTCATTGTATACTAGTATAACTTAATGTTTGATCTCTAACCCTAACCCACTAGGCTGCCCAGAACAAGTAGATGAAGGAGTACCATTCCTAATATTCAAGAGTTTTGTGAACATACTGCAAATAGGCCTTAGCAAGTGACCCTCCCCTCTTAGACAAGAGATGAGGACTAGTTATTGCTGTCTTCATGACCAATCCTTTCTTTAGTGAGATTACAAAAGGATGCACAGCAGAGGGAACCAAGTTATTCATCCTTGTTTTGAAGAGTTGGACATATCTGTGCCCTACATCAGAGTCCAGAGGTCCAGGGTTACCTCAGTAACCTTTTTCTACCATCCCCATTAAATGAGTCAATCCTTGTGATGACTATGCCATGAAGTTCCTGTCCCCCAAAACTCAAAGAACCTGGACCAGTCTCCTGGACCAATACCACTGATGGCTCCTATTCCTCATTGATGGAACTGTTTTGACCAAGGCTCAGGACCAATGGAGGTAGAAGGTATTTTTCTGTTGTCATCAGTTCAGTGTAGCTCCCTCAAGTCTTCATTAAGCACCCAAGCCCCTGTCTTTCCTCTGACTTGCTAGGTACTGTTGACCAGGAGTTCTAAAGGTCTGCATCAGTCATAGAGTTGGTCTTCAGGATGCCTAAAAATCAATGATTATTGCACAAAATTAAACTAGTCCTATCCACATATTATTGGAACTTATGGAGTGAGTTTTGAAATATACCTGGAAGAGGTCCATCAGAAGCACTGACCAGAAAATGAAGGCATGTCCTTGTGGAAGGCGCTGGCATTGCCGCTGAATGCCTACATGCCTGCATTACTGACATTGGGTGTGGAAGTCTGTGAATGGGAGGGGGT
>NW_020954445.1:0-2604 GCF_900497805.2 Vombatus ursinus
AATCTGAAGTCACTGACAATGCGAGTTTCCAAAGATCGGGACACTGAACCTGCAGGAATCCCAGAGTGATAGACCATGCTGAGTTCTGCAACCAGTGGAGCATTGATGGCCTCAGGAACAAAGAGTGACCTTTTAGACCCAATCCAGGTGAGGTAAGGATTCATCCTGCAGTCATGCCATATCTGGATATGAACTTGATGGGGTCAATATTATCTAAAAACTGTGCTGTCTCAGCCTACCCAGATTTGTGTGAAGCTGGGCAGAGTATACCCCAAAGTTGGGGGAAAGTGTCTGTACTTCGTTCTTACTATATATTTGAAGTAATTATCCCTTTATAAAAGCTAATTGATGTTAAGTAAATGGAATTAGGGATGCTACTCACTGGTGCCTAACAATGAGGGAAACAATCAGTGAGCGTTTGAGATTATAGCAGTAGAGAAGATGTCCCTAAACTTCTCATACTACCACCCCATAGAATCCTGGCTCTGGAGGAATAAGCTCTGGGGGGGGGCACGGAGGATATATTGTCATATATTTGGGATGGCTATCTGGGAGAGGAAGGGATATGGGGGGAGGAATTTAGGCAATGTTATAAAAAAAGGTATCAATAGAAATTTATGTTAAAAAAAGAGATCATTGGTTATTTTGGAAAGAATAGTCACAGTTGAGTGGTATAGTTGGAGGCCAAAGTTTAAGGGATTGAATGAGATGAATAAGAATAGAGGAAGCTCGCACAAGGAAACAAGACATATTCTTTTCAAGGAGTTTGTCTATAAAACAGAAAGGAATTCTAGGGTTAAAATATAGCGTTGAATATAAGCAATAGCTAGAGAGAGTGACAAGGTACAGCAAGGAATTTTTTGTAAGGATAGGAGGGAACAATGGGGATCAGACAACTGGTAAGAAAGAGATTGAAGGGGACACTTTGCTGGCACTGGGTTCAGGATCCCATTGCATTGCTCATGCACAGTTCCAGGTCATGGTCTCAGGGCAAAGAGGAGCACTACTGCTCATGGCTGCAGGAGAGCAGAGGCCCTGGTCACAGTTCCAGCCCGGAGAGGAGTATTTGTGGTCACTCACAAGGGATCAAGGCCCTTGGTCTCAGTTCCAATGCATAAAGAAGCACTAGTGCTTGTGGCTACAGGAAAGCAGGGGAAACTGGTCACAGTTCCAGGAGTGCTGGCACTTGTAGTTACAAAGGAACAAGGTACCTTCCTGGGTAAAGACCAGAAGACAGGCCAGGAGAACAGTGCCCACACTTTTCCTTAGAAGGACTGAAAACTTTCAGTCCCCCAGAACTAGATTGGAAAACAGCAGAACAAAAAACCTAAAGCTTGTAGCAGTGCCCCCTCCACCACAGGAGCAAAGCTAACTTTAACATAAAGTTAAAAGTCAAGAAATAGGCTGGAAGAATGAACAAAAAAACAAGCACAAAAAACACAAAACCCACACATAATAAAAGAACCTGACAATAAAAAGTTACTATGATGATAGAGAAGAGCAAGACACAAACTCAGAAGACAATGATGTCAAAACAGCTACAAGCAAAGCCTCAAAGAAAAATGTGAATTGGTCAGAAGTCTAACAAGAATGCCTGGAGAAAGCTCAAAAAGGATTTTTAAACTTATTTAAGAGAGGTAGAGGAAACATTGGGAAAAGGAATAAGAGTGATGTAAGAAAATTATAAAAAGAGGGTCAACAGCTTGATGAAAGAGGCACAAAAAATACTGAAGAAAATAACACCTTAAAAAAACAGAACTGGTCAAATGGGAAAAAAGGCACAAAAACTATACAAGAAAAGAACTCCTTAAAAGTAGAATTGGCCAAACAGAAAAAGAAGTACAAATTTCACTGAAGAAAATGATTCTTTAAAAATTAGAATTAGGCAAGTTGAAGGTAATGACTCCATGAAACACCAAGAAACAATAAAAGCAAATCAAAAGAATGAAAAAATTGAAGAAAATGTGAAATATCTCATTGGGAAAACAACTGACCTGGAAAATAGATCAAGGAGAAATAATTTAAGAATTATTGAACTACATGAAAGCCATGATAAAAAAAGAGCCTAGACATCATCTTTCAAGAAATTATGAAGGAAAACCACCCTGATATTTTAGATCCAGAGGTTAAATAGAAATTGAAAGACTCCACCTCATGAAAGACATCCAAGATAGAAATTCCTAGAAATATTGTAGCTGAATTCTAGAGTTACCAGGTCAAAGAGAAAATATTTCAAGTAGCCAAAAAGAAACAATTCAAATATCATGGAATCACAGTCAGTATCACACAAAATTTAACAGTTTCCACATAAAAGGATCAGAGGGCTTAGAACATGACATTCCAGAAGACAAAGAAGCTAGTATTAAAATAACCTGCCCAGCAAAAGTGAGTATAATTTTTTTTTGGGAGGGGGAATAATTATTTAAAATGAAATAGAAGATTTTCAGGCATTCCTGATGAAAAGACCAGAGCTGAATAGAAACGTGTATACAGAAATTACTATGCATAGGACACAAAAAGAAGAGCAACTAATGTTCCTTGCCTTCAAGGGGACTGCATTTTCCCATAGACATATAACATGCAATAAAAATCTAAAGAGAAAGA
>NW_020954445.1:2614-10547 GCF_900497805.2 Vombatus ursinus
TAAATTTTCTCTTCCTCCCTCCCCAAGACAGCATGCAATTTGCTATAGGCTCTACATATACATTCTTATTAAACATATTTTCATATTAGTCATGTTGTAAAGAAGAATTAGAACCAATAGGAGGAACCACAAGAAAGAAGAAACCAAGAAAAACAAAAGAAAAAAGAGCAAATAGTATGCTTCAACCTGCAATCAAATTTCATAGTTCTTTCTTTGGATGTGGATAGCATTTTTCATCATGAGACTTTTGGAGATGTCTTAGATCCTTGCATTGCTGAGAAGATCTTCGTCCATCAAAGTTAGTTACTGCACAATGTGGCTGTTATTGCATACAATGTTCTCCTGGTTTTGTTCACTTCACTCAGCAACAGTTCATACAAATCTTTCCAGGTTTTTCTGAAGTTTGCTTGCTCATCATTTTTTATAGCACAATAGTATTCTATTACATTCATATATCACAACTTGTTCAGCCATTCCACAATTGACGGAAATCCCTTCAATTTCCAGTTCTTTGCCACCACAGAAAGGGCTGCTATCAATATTTTTGTGGGTCCTTTTCCCATTTTATCATCATAGCCCTAGAAGTGGTATTTTGGGGTCAGAGGATATACACATTTTTATAGCCCTTTGGGCATAGTTCCAAATTGCTCTCCAGAATGGTTAGATCAGTTCACAACTCCTCCAACAATGCGTTAGTGTCCCAATTTTACCACATCCTCTCCAACATTTATCATTTTCCTGTGTAGTCATGTTGGCCAATATGACAGGTGTGATGTGTTACCTCAGAGTCATTTTGATCTGCATTTCTTTAATCAATAACAATTTAGAGCATTTTTTAATATGACTGTAGATAACTTTAATTTCTTCCTATGAAAACTGCCTGTTCATATCCTTTGACCATTTATCAATTGAGGAATGACTTTTATTCTTATAAATTTGACTTACTTCTCTATTAATATTATTATTTTTTTTTAAAAAAGGGAACAGAGAATACCAGAGAGGAAGTAGAGAGGTCAATGGTGTTGACTTCTGGGCAGATATAAAGAAGAATGAGGATTGCAAAAATGTAATTCAGTGATTGGTGATCTTAGAGAGAGCATTTCATTTGGATGTTAGGATAAAGAGTCAGACTACAAGAAATTGAGAAGTTAAATAAGAGGAGAGAAAATGGAAGCAATGAATGTAAACAGTTCTCCTTGATACCTCAGAACTTGACCTTGCCTCTGCCTTTAGGAATCAAGGTCAGCAGGCCTATTTTTCCTAGCTTAGTACTTCCTTTCCTTAGTATTAGCCCTTCATCATGTGAAACAGACACTTTGAACACTACTGTCTCTTTCATACTTCCACACATCAGCATGGTGACACTGTAATTATCTCAAGTTTTTCCTCCAAATCAGTTCTCTAACTCAACATTTGCTTAACTATGATCAAAAGCTTCTTGTCCAACATCCCCCCATTCCCCCATCAATCTACCAACTTTATATTCTGCTCTCACAAAAAGCTGTAATCATTTAACCTCCACCCAGTTTACCTAGTGTGTTAGCCTCCTCTTCCTCAGATATTACTTGCTGTGTGACACTGGGAAAGTTGCTTAACCCATCCTGGTCTCAGTTTTCTTATCTGTAAGATGAAAATATTAATAATAGAACCTCCCTCCTAGGGCTGTTGTGAGGATAAAATAATATTTGTAAAGTGCCTTGAAAACCTTTAAGTGTTATATAAATGAATTGTTATTATTATTATTATTATTAATTATACAGGATTCTTGTCCCAACCAGGAGCAGCAGTTCCACACTGACTTCTTCAGCAATATTACATCTAGATTCTTTTGATCTAATACTCTTCACAAGGCTGATTGAGAATTGGTAAAGGAAACCTTCCTCACAATTAGAAATACCTCAAAGTATGGTGGGCAGCCTCAGGAGGCCAGCCATGGAGGACATTACTTCATCTCCAGGATAGCTGGACTTTTAGACAGGAAGGACTTACTTCCTCATTGCTGCTTCAAGAAAAGACACACATAGTTCCAGACTCTTACCGGGAAGAGACCCATGGACATCAGAAAGCAAACAGAGAAGCTGGATCCTCAACGTGTCCCTAATTTCCTTAGTCTCTCTCAAGATTTTGAGATGGAGGTCTCTCATTCCCAGGGGGAGAGTTCATTCACTCTATGTATTGCCCATATTCAGCCCATATAACTTCTCCAATTTCTATTTGTTATTTGCTTGTATAAGTGAGTATATTTGCTGTTGACTATTTATGATGGTCTTTTGTACAACTGAAATTTGGTGGGAAGAAGTCAAGTCTTAATAGAAGCTTAGAGGAACTTGTCCCTTTTAAAAGATAATACTCAAGAAAGTGGCTTGAATTTAAAAAAAATTCCCTTAGATTAACAGTGGTGTGTGTGTGGCGGGGTGGGGGCACTGTGAAGCTTAATATAATTCTAGTCTGGGACTCCTTTTTATGAAAGAACAGCACAGTTATCCTACAGCCTCTTCTCTAGGCAGGAATCAAAGTCTCCCTTAGAGCTGCATGGGTAAGATCCCAGAGATATTTATCCATGCTTCCCAGAAGCCACATTTATACAACCCACATCTATACACATACCCCTTACATGGGCAGCAGACCTACCCTGCCAATTCAATATCCTGCCATAATTCCTGAAGCCTAGTGAAAACCAATTTGACTGGTACAGCCTCAGTTTCACCCACACCCCAGGATGCCATATGCCAAGGTTAAAAAACCCAGAGACTGGGCTCTAAACCTCCTCTCCCTTTTGAACCTCTTGAAGGGATGTGTCATTAGGATTCAGTTCCCTGTGTCCGTGTCCCTCATTCCTCACTCCTCATTGGGCATTTTAGAAAACACCCTCATGATTGAAAAAGAAAAGGAGCTAGGTCAATTGATAAAAGCAGTTTCCAGAGCTTTAATGATAGTGAAACTTTCAGAGATCAAAGGCCATTGATGAGCTTGATTTAGGGAGTAGAAGGCAATGCTTCTGAGCCTTACTGAAAGGATTCAAAACAGAAGTGGAGCTGGTGTATAGTTAGCTAATTATACAGGCATATGAAATATCATGGGGTAATAGAGAGACTGTCACAATCAAGCAGGTCACATGAATGTTTTTGTTTTCCAGTGCATCTAAAAGTTGTTTATACTATACTGTAGTCTATTAAGTGTGCAATAGTATTATGTCCAAAAAAATGTACATGACAATTTAAAAATACCTTATTGCTAAAAACAAATGTTAACCATCATCTGAGTTTTCAGCCAATAGTAATCTTTTTGCTGGTGAAGGGTCTTTCCTCAATGCTGATTGCTGACTGATCAGGGTGGCGGTTGCTGAAAATTGGAGTGGCTTATAAGACAACAATGAAGTCTGCAGCATCAATTGACTCTTTCTTTCACTTGAACACTATAATGCCATTATGGGGTTATTAATTGGCCTAAATTCAGTATTGTTGTGTCTCAGGGAATAGGGAGGTGGGGAGGGGGGGAAAGAGAGAGAGAGACAGAGACTGAGACAGACAGAGAGACAGAGACAGAGAGAAGAAAAGACAGAAACTGAGAGACACAGAGAGAAGCATAGTGAGAGAGACAGAGAGAGACACGGGGGGCGGGGGAGGACTGCAGGTGAGTGGAGCAATCAGATCACATACAACCCTGAACAGGTTTGCCTTCTTATATGGGTGTGGTTCACGGCGCCCCAAAGCAATGATAATAGTAACACCAAAGATCACTGATCACAGATCACCATAACAGATCTAATAACAATGAAAAAGTTTGAAAATGTGACACAGAGACATGATGTGAGCACAAACTATTGGAAAAATGGGGCAGATAGACTTGCTGGATGCAGGATTGCCACAAATCTTCAATTTGTAAAAAAAAGAAATGTAATATCTGTGAAGCACAATAAAATGAGGTCTGCCTGTACTATCTACTGGTGCTGCCTACCAGCTTAGAATAGGAAAGTTAGGGGATCAGGGAAAGTGTAAATAGTCCAACCAGATTAGTTTATGGGAGTCAATAATTAGACACACGGGATAGGCTCTGGGGAGTACAAAGACACCCAGAAATTGCCCTGTGATGATCCATTTGGAATGGCTCCTGACTTGATCCTGTCTGTGCTCTTTTGCAAAGGGTGGCAAATATCCCCCCTTCCATAGGATGTCCTCTGCAGGCACCGGAACCTAGAGAGTGGCTTTCCCCAAATCACTGAATCATGTCAAAAGCTTTTAGAGATATAGTATATATTCTATCACCAGATAATAAGGTAGAAAGGACTGGAGGGGTCACCCAGTGACCTACTCTGGTGAGAAAGGCGGGCAAGTGAAGACCTTTTCCTAATCAACGAGAAACCATCTTCTGAAGCAGTGCTGGGTTTTGCCTTGTATTGGGTGAAGGGGGATCATGGGGTGAAATCTCAAGTCTCTCCTGAAGCACTGAGGCAAGAGGTAATAACCCTCATACTTCACATTAGTGTCCAACCTCACAGGGGTCTAGATGTGTAACAGAAACAGAGCTCATTGGAACCTCAAAAACCCAGCAAAGAAGGCAAAGGATATGTTGCTGTCCCCCTTTGATGTATGAAAGAGGTGAGTATACACATTTGGGCCACTTGTTACACAATCAAACAAGAACTAGGACCCAAATCTTCTGATTTCTAGCCCAGAGCTCATCTCATTTCCAACGTGACATAGAGAAGACAGTGCTAGTAGTACTAAAATGGCAGCAGGGTCCTGGATAGCTCTTCCTCTGCATTGTCCCTGTTCTCTTTGTCCTCTCTCCTCAGGGCTGATGGGTCAATCGGAAGTGTGTTACAAACTGAGCACAGCAACTTTTGCTGGCAAACAGATGGACATAGGATTCCTGCAATTTGCTAAGAGATGCCGATGAAAGAGAAAGTGATCATGCTGCCTAACCCTGTGAGAAATATTCCTATCAGCTGAACCTCTTCAGAGGCATAAGCAATCTAAAGCATTCTTCCAACCACACAATGTTCACCATTTGCTGATCCTTGGAGCTTCCAAGTGAAACCTGTGTTCCTAGCTGCTCTAACTCCTCGGGTCCAAAGGAAAGACCCAAGTGGTCTGGGGCAACTCAAGGGCGAGACACAGCAGTTGTTTGTGTCCTTTTCTCGGGCTTGGAGAGGGAACTGAGGATGACCTCAGCTTCAGAGGCCATGGTCTCCTTCCATTCTCTATTTCGTGTCTAGAACCAAGGCTTAATATTGGGAGGGACTAAGGGGAAAGTTACAGATATCTAGCTCCATTCTCCTCTCTACTTGAGTAAACGTCTTAAGTTTCTAAATCAGGAAGGGAGCCATCCCCCACCTCAGTTGGGTCTAATCTCTAAAATTAGCCTGCTCAGCACCCTGAGAGGATACAGCTGCTGTGCAGTGAGCGGAAAGAAATGCTTCCTCTTAATCTAGACAATGCTGCTATCTCTGCCCCTACATCCCAGGCAATCCAGCCAACATCTATTAAACTAGGCGTTTCAGTAGGAGAAGGACCTTCTTGACTGGGGATTTACCAAAGAAAAAGCACCAGCCACTTCATCAAGGGCTGCTGAAATGAAGCAGTGAGTATACTCGGGGAGTTTACATTTTATAGGAAGTCTGCAACATGTATACATAATTGTCAACACAAACTGAATTTGGATCTGCCACTGGGGACACTGGGCTGGCAAGATATCAAGGGAAGAATCTTCTGACATGAGTTCATGAGCCTTCAGGTTTGGAGGGACCATGGTTTCAAGATCTCATTCTGGGGCAGCTAGGTGGTGCAGTGGATGGGGCACTAGCTATGGAGTCAGGAGGACCCAAGTTGAAGTCCAATCTTAGACACTTACTAGCTGTATGACCTTGAGCAAATTACTGAACCCCAATTGCCTCCAAAAAACCCAGAAAAGATAAACAAAATCCTATTCCTTCAATGAGCACAGAAGCTAAAAAGCAAAAATTAAAGACTCTTGGTGGTTAAGGCAAACAGTCACCACCTGCCACTCCTGATTGCTACTGCTGCTGTTGCTGTGATGCTCGTCAATGAATGAGCTGGGGCAGACCCTGGAGAGCTGAAATGATCAGTGGGGCCCCACTGTTGAGGTGATGAGATGGAGCAGCACCCAAAGTTGAAGTCAGTCAGTAGTAGGCCTGGCAATCGCCATGGCATTTCCAGTGAGCTCAGGTTGGGAAACTGAAACCAAGCCCTAGTCCTTGGGTTATGGGTCTCCACTGTACACCAGTACAATTCTGGAGCTCCAAACACATGGCCCCTGCCCTTTCTTTCTCCTGAATTCCTAGGAGGGGGAGGAGAACAGAAGTAGGTGAAGTCACTCCATTCTAACATGTCCAAAAATATGTGTGTGCCCACCATGGGGAGAGCCTGGGGACAGAAACACAGCAGGCTGGTTGGATTGAATCAAAGTTTCCCAAACAGAGGGTGAGAATGAGCTAAGGAGAAATGTCCCATCATTGACCAATTCTGTTAGAGTGGGATTTCTATTTTGGTTACCCCCAGATCAGTACAGAATTGGCTCCAGCAGTGGCTCCTTTCATGCCACCATTTCTAAAATTGGTAGGCAGTAGGAGGCAGAGCAGTGGTGGAAGAGCTTGTGTGACCCTCTGGTGAGCAGTGGGGACACTGCAGCCTGTGGGGAAATGAGCCAATGAATGGCTGCCAGTAAACTTGAATGTTGGCAAAAATTACGTAGGACATTTTCTTGCTGGTGGATTTGAAGCAGTTAATTAGCTGTTGCTAGTTTGTTCTTCTGTAGTCTCACAGAAGGCAGGATGATGAGATCAATGTGGGCTGCTGTTGTTATCTGGATACAACTAATAACCAGGAACGAACCAATGTGTGCACATAGTCTGAACCTTGGTCAGTCAGTCAGTCAATTGGTCCATAAACATTCGCAAAACATTTACTATGGGCCAGGCAGCAGGGATACAAAGGACAGAAGACAGACTCTGCTCTTGAAGAGCTCCCGGTCTGATGGGGTAGACAGCATGCAAACAACTGGGCTGAAACTAGTCAACAGAGGGAGAGTGAGAAGAGCTTTTTGTAGATGGTGGAATTTGAGCAGGTGTTTGAAGGAAACCAGGGGGCTGAGATGAAAAGGAAGAGTGCTCCGGGCCTGAGGAACAATCAGAACAAATGCCCAAGGTTGAGAGATGGAGGTCTTATTTGAGGGGCAGGAAGGAAGGGCTGCTCACAGACTTCTTCCATCTGGTCTTCTTCTTCTGCTTTTCTTCCTTACTTTTAGCTCCTAGTGAAGCTACTCATCACCTTATTTTTATAATACTATAGTAGCCTCCTAACTGGTTTCCTGCCCTTAGCTTGTAGCCTGCCATCCATCCTGCACATACCACCAGATTCATCTTTCTGTAAGTTGACTTGCAGAGGTAATATGGATAAGTGGATAGACAACCAACGTTGGAGTCAGGAAAACAAACAAATAATAATAATAATAATGATAATAAAATTAAGTGTTTACTATGTGAGGGGTACAAAGAAAGGCAAAAAACAGTCCCTGTCTTCAAGGAACTCACAGCCCAATGGGGGAAGACAACACATACAAAGTAGCTTAAACGAGTGTGGGGGTGAGAGAGTGGCTTCCTGATACAGGGGCATAATGAAGTCCTGAGAAGGATGCCCGGTAGGGAAATGAAAAGATGTCTGTCCTGGTCACCCTCCTTCAATGGAGGATTTGGAAGGAGCTCTCCAACGTCCCCTGTTGACCCTTTCCAGTCAGAGGGAGGGAGGAGCCCCAGGGGCAGGGGGGTACTGAGGAGGTGGGAATTTCAGTGTTGATTCCATTATGTAGGAATATGAGATTGGGGAGGGCTGGAAATGATGTGGTCAAGAATAATGCAGAAATGGGAAGAAATTCTTTCAAGTCTTGACTGAGAGATAGATACTGGTTGTGTGAC
>NW_020954446.1:0-6279 GCF_900497805.2 Vombatus ursinus
TATATATATATATATATATATATATATACACACACACACATATATATATAAGTTCAAACACTAATTTAACTCTTGCTTAGGCCATGGAATGACTACAGATTCAGATCAAAACAGCAAGATCTCTTATGCTTCACAACTCATTACATTAATTTAGCAATAAATTATCTTACAAATGAAAATTTAGTAGGCCTTCAAAAAAAAATCAAACAAGACATTTCTTCTAAAAATATTTCCCTTCTTTAAAAACAGTTTAAAATTTTTCCTGATATTAAGAAGAATCTCTAAACTTCTCTCTCTTTTCTACCTTTAAGCAAAAATAAAACTTTAAAATTGGAATTCATTAAAAGTTGGTATAAAATGTCCTTAAGTAACATAAATAAATCCCAAAGTATTATACAAACTAAATTCCTAGTTATCCCAAAATTCCTTTATATCACAAAGTTCCTTAGTCAAAAAGGTGTTTGTAAAGGAGAAGAAATTCAGTTTCATACTCAATTAAATTAGCCTTATCACAATAACAAATATTATCCAACCTTTTAAAAATTTACTCAGTATTTTTTTGTCTTTAAATATATCTCTAGAAATTAAGAAAAACTATTACATTCTGCAATCTCACATAGATAGTGAATGTGGTAGTTCATCAATCTCCAAATTAACATATCTCAAGGATTCTCATTTACTCAGGAATTCCACAACACAGAAACTTTTACACAGACTTCGTAAGAATTTTAGGTGAAATTTCCTCTTAAAGGTAAATAAAACTTGGAAGTTTATTCTCACCCATTCATTCTCCCCAATTTTGGGGGGGGGAGTACAATTCTTGATCTAACATCTCTAGATCATAAGAGAAATTGCTTTTTCAACAACCTAGCTGATACAATTTGTTTACCAGATTATACCATATAAAAATTCAGAAATATAACCATACCACAAGCAGTTATTATGTATTTAAAATTTTAAACAGAACCAATCAATTACCATCAGATGACCTTAATTTAGCTGGATGAGCAAATCAAATCTGGATTCCTAATCACTAATGGTAACATTTAAATTTCTAATACTCTTAGCACTTTTTTTTTTTTTCAGTGAGGCAACTGGGGTTAAGTGACTTGCCCAGAGTCACACAGCTAGGAAGTATTATGTGTCTGAGGCCGGATATTGAACTGAGGTTCTCCTGATTCTAGGGCCAGTGCTCTATCCACTGTACCACCTAGCTGCCACCCTTAGAACTTCAAAGGAAAGGATTATAGGCTTATTATCCATAAATTCACACCTTTTTTTTTTCAATTGAGGCCCTGAGATATGGGAGAATACCTAATTAATTCCAAAACAGTGCATATCGATTAAGTTGTTCACAATAAAATATGTTTGTACCACAGGACACACAGTATAAACAGGTATTACTTCCACGATAGTAATATATTTTGAAACAACCCATTATCAATTTAGATGAATGCACTTCCAAATCACTTTGCACAGAGAATCATTCATCTCATCATTAATATGTTGAAATTTTAACTTTAAACCACCATGTATCTTTGTAATAGTCAAGATTTCAAATGAAAAATCTGCTGTCATAGTAAATATCAGTATTATTACCTGCTTATATCCAAATATACCTCATTAAATATTAACAGTTCTCAAATTATCTCATTTTTATCACATCCTTTAATAAGCCAATCCATATACACCATTTCTACCTCACAATGGTCTCTCAAATTTCACAACCTAAGAGTTTTAGAAATACAATACAATTTAGAAACATAGTAACAACACAAACAATAAACTTCAGATGACATCAGTTGCATTTCCAGATGATCACATATAGAAATTATTGATCTTATTACTCATGGTATTTAAAAACCACTTCAAAGTTATCAGGTATGGAACAATTACATTAAATTAGAGAGTTAATAATATCATGTAACATATGCCAGTCATTGTTTTAAGCACTTTACAATCATTATATCATTTTGATCCCATAACAACAACCATTAATATTTTTCTCTTTACAAATCAGGAAACAGGGTAAACAGAGATAAAATAACTTGCCATAAATTCCAAAACTGGAACAGAGAAGTATGGGGCTTACGAAGAGCAGAAGTTGGCTTCTCATGTCATAATGCTATTGCCAGGGGTTTGGGTGGCTGATGTCAAGGCCTTCCCAGTGGTGATAATTCTTGGTGGCAGGGCTTAGGGAATCTTATCGTAGTTCTGACCCGTCCACTTCTCCTCTCCCCACAGCTGCAGAATTTACTGAGGCTGGTGCCGTTTGCAGCTGCTGGGGCAAGGCGGGCAGAATGTATTGAACCTGGATGTTACTCCCACGCCTTGGCTAGAGGGGTGGGCTGCAAGGTGCCCAGGGGCACAGGGCTGATAGCAGACTATCAGTGTTGGTCTGTGATAGCTGCCCCTCCCCCTCCTTTTGCCAGATAGGGAAGGCTGATTTAAGTTTTCCCCAATATTCTTCAGCACTTTTTTTTCTTTTACAATTCCCATATTGAGATGTTTATCTCTGGGGAGGGAGTGAGGAATGCAGAGGATTGGAAGGAGGTGTTTTAGCAAAGGGTGAGCTCCGGGAATTACCCCCCAGTCTCAGAAGTTCTCTCCAACAGTCCCAAAATGATCAATTTCCCAACTTCTTAATGATTAATCTCAAAACCTCCAGAATCTGCTAAGATGTCTTTAGCTGTATCTAACTTTTCACTGTAGGTCTAGGCTGGCCAGGCCTGGACCCACAAAGAAAGGAGTTTTACAGTTTGTTGTTTTCCTAACTGCAGCCCTTAGAAGTCTCTGGCTGCATTTATAATCTCATAAGGTACAGATACAGAGACACACACTGACAGACAAACTGACAGGACAAATACAATATAAATATAGTGACATAGTGCACACCTAATGACAGAGAGAGGGGGAATTAGAGGCTTGTTAGAAAACCCCCAACAGGAATTGGCTATTATCATTATTATTATTATTCTGAGGAAGGGGGGTTGGGGAATTTGCAAAGATCCAAGACCTGATAGTGTAACTGGATCCTGTGAGCCTTCCTTAGAGTGCCCCTCAGGTTGCAGATTTAAAGGGGCAAGTCCCATTGAAGTTAAATTTGGGGGATCTGAGTCCCCGTCAGGACCATAACCTTTAAGGGAAAAGGGGAGGGGGAAGGGGATTATCCGGAGCCTGGGAAAGAGTGCTGAAGGGGCTTTGTGAGCCTTAAGGGAAGAGGCTTCTGCCTTTCCTTCTCCCTCAGCCATCTCAGTGACCCAAAGATGAAAACATTCCCACTCCTGGCTAGATGTTTTGTTGGCCTTTAAACTTAATTTGGTTTTGAGATAAAGTAACTTTGACCAGTCAAAAGAACCCCATTGTGGCCAACATAATTTGAGGTTATCTTTAGTTAACTGACATCAGCGCTGGCAGTATTTGTGATCAGCAGATTGGCAATGGCTTGACATATAAGAGGTGGCGGTCTTGTTATCCAGATTTCTAGTTTTAGTTTTTGACTGACCCATAGCCAGTTTCTCTAGATCGATCCTTACCAGAGGGGATCTAACAGATACAGTAGCCAGAGTCTCTGAACCTTGCCCCAACCCCAGAGCTAGCTGAAAGGGAATTTTCTTTCGGACTTCAACCAAACTAGTGGGCAGTCCATGGAAGCTGGGAATAGAGGAAACTTACCTGAACCCATCAAGGTTAGGACTCCAGGAAAAAAAAAATGGATCCTGAGGCGCCTGAGCCACTAGCGTTGCCGGGGTGAGGTGTTTTCTCCCATTACTTCAGTTCCATCCGAGTCATGGCACCATTACTGTTGACCTGAAAGTTTGGTTAAAGAGACAACAAGCTAGGTGATAAGTAAATCCATATTGTTTTATTCCCTTTAAAGTAGCGATATCTTACATGGAACCAGAGCTTTAACTCTGACTGAATCAAGTAATTTTAGGAGGACATTTAAACCCTGACTCAGGATGTCTGTGTTACTCAGTTTATGGTCTCCATATGTTTAATCAGAGTAGGAGAAAGAAATTGAACAAGATAGGCAAATGTCAGATCCAAGATGTTTGTGTTTCCTTTACCACCAAGATGAAAAAAATTCCCATTATTCAAGGTAGTGCCTGGGTCAAAGGCACCTTAGTGGTCATAAACAGAAGAATGCTCTTGGTCAGCTTCAGCTCTTGACACAGGAAGGGGCATTCTCAGTTCACTCAGGAAGAAAAGATCAGTTCAGGTTTTTGGCCCTTATTGGGGCTCAATTGATCTGAAATGATTATCAGAAGGAAAGCAGAAGGTTGGTAAACAATTTTTATAGCATCTCTGATAAAGGCCTCATTTCTCAAATATGTAGAGAACGGAGTCAGATTTATAAGAATACAAGTCGTTTCCCAGTTGATAAATGGTCAAAAGATATGAACAAGCAGTTTTCAGATAAAGAAATCAAAGATATCTCTAGTCATATAAAAAATTCTCTGAATTACTTGATTAGAGAATTGCAAATTAAAACAACTCTGAGGAATTACCTCACATCTATCAAATTGGCTAATATGACAAATGGAAAATGATAAATGTTGGAGGTGATGTGGGAAAATTGGGACACTAATTCACTGTTGGTAGAATTGTGAATTGATCAAATTATTCTGGAGAGCAATTTGGAACTATGCCCAAAGGGCTATAAGACTGTGTATACCCTTTGACTCAGTAATACCACTACCAGGTTTGTATCCCAAAGAGATTAAAAAAAAAAAAAAAAAGGAAGAGGAAAAGGACTGATATGTACAAAAAATATTTATAGCAGCTCTTTCTGTTATCTATATCAATATCACAAATTCCAAGAAGCCATTGTTGAATCAAGAAGAAGCTTTATTAACGACTTGGGAAGGCCTGGAGTATAGCCACAAATGCACACCTTTTTATTCCCTATTCCCCATTCAAATTTCCTTCCCCTGTTTCCCTATTCGATGGGTACTATAGAGGTTACAACCTATCCAAAGTGCCTAATTTCTGCACGTGAGTCTCCTCCCCTAATTACATCTCCCACTCCCCACAATTTGGAGACCCTGACCCTCACTTGGGAACACCCCTTTTTATGTTAACCTCAGAACTGGTTTTCCACAGTTAGTCTATTCACCACCAAGAGTGTTTTCTTATTCTAATATAAACCCCTTTGTTCAGCCCCCAGACTGCATTCCTTAAGGTTTCCACTTGTCTTTTTGTGGAAATAATAATAAAAAAAAATTAATTCTGACTCCAACCTCTGATTGAGTGATATGCAGAAGCAACATCTATATATCCCACAATCCCACCTTTTTATTTTCTTTTACTCTGTTGCATCTGAATCTTAATTCATTATGTATTCTAGTTTTGATCATAATCAGGGTTCACCTCAGTCTCTTCACAAGGTATTATGCAACAGCCTACAGCTATTAATATCCCAGCTATTAACTGCCATTCCCTTCCATTTGCCAAACCATGATTCTAACCATCCCTTTAATTAATTATCTATCCCAGAGTTCTCTGCCAACTCCTCAGCTAAAGTGGTTATACCTTGTAATGCCTTAGTAATGGTTCCATCTGGGGCTGTGCTGCTGGGCAACATTTCATCAAGGGATTTTGGGGACTTATAACAATATGGCAGAAGGAACAGAAAAATTGATTGATACATTGACAAATCAAAAGGGGGCAGTCCCCTTAGTAAGCACAGATACACGGACCCAAAAGTAATGACAAATTGTCCATTTAAGGCTTCAAAAGTCTCTTCTCATACAGCTGTCTGGCATTCTGGACATCTTCTGATGAAGTTTTCTGGTCTAAGTACTGTTCACGCAGTGTCCAGCAGGCTGTCTTCTTGTAGAGATCCTCTTTCTGGTGTCCGCTCTCCTACAAGATTGATCTTAACACAATTTTTAAATTACCTTGCCAATAACCAGGGCAAATAACAAAAGTTAACTCAACCCTTATGTCTCCATTATTATAAGATCAAAAATTGGAAGCCTGGCCAATTGTCACGTTTAAGAAACTGAAATTAGAGAAGTAACAGAAAAATTAGAGCCTAGCCTTACCCTCTGCATTACTTCTGGTTTTATACCTTACATTGATTCATTATTCATTCTTATTCATTTTCCCCATCAGGAGGATGAGAGCCCACTAAGGAATTACTAACACACTCAGTAGTTAATTTCAAACCAGTACATATCAAATACTAAAACAATCCCAATTTCTAGTCATGCACAAATAAATAATCCTTAATTAAAATGGATGCTTTTTTCAAGGCATTTACAAGATAGGCCA
>NW_020954447.1:0-9217 GCF_900497805.2 Vombatus ursinus
ATTCTATGGCCTAAGCAGCAGTTAAATTAGTGTTTGAACTTGTAATATGTATAGGATTCAATTCCTGAAGTGTCTCATTCTTTCAGAATAAGTATAATTAGAGGATAAATAAACCTGTGAAACAAAGACATAAATCTATTAAATTGTGAGGTTGAAGTCAAGAACCTCTTCTGTATTTGTTTGAAGGAATAGGATTTCAGTGCAGTTATGTTAGTGAAGAGTAGTAACTTATGAGCTATCTTGTGTTATCCTGATGGGAAATATGATTTCACTTATCTTTGTTATTTATGTTGGAATTAGAACATGTGCAGAAATGTATGCAAACTACTTAAGACTCACTTTAAAGATGTTCCCATTGTTTAAAAGGATTCTGAGAGCAGTAGTTTTTTTTTTTTTTTTTTGCATGTGATGAATCTGTTACCAATGGGAGATTAGAGGGAATATTTACTATCTAAGATATGTGACCACCCGAAGCTCTGCTTATTGCAACATGATATGCAAGACTTTATGTGACTGTAATTTACTCTTGTTTTGAGCTTTGATTAGAGATAATTTTCTAACTTGTGATGAAGCCAATAGTAGAAAACAGCATGTGTGACAGCCTGAAAACAGAGAGGTGGATATCTGAACCTGGGAAAACTTTTGAGGATAACCTTGCATGGCCTATGGAGGACCTGCCTGACTCAGTTCCCCATCGTGCTATTTCCTATCTGACAAGGAAAATTCCCCACCTCGTCAGTTCTGAGCCCTGCTTTAGATACCTGGTGAGTACATGATTGGCTGCCAGATAGGACTCATTCCTGGAATCAAATAGAGCTAAGGAAGATTTTCCTCTCTGTTATGATATATGACATTGCTGTAGCTATGTTCCTTTCTCCTTTCATAGAAAATTCTATAATCAAGAAGTTTTTTTAAGTACCATACTAAATCTATTGAATAATGGATACTGGAAAATCTCTGCATTACCATAATAGGACACCAAGTTATGAATCTCACAATTTTAACCTATATTTGTGGTCAAATAATAATACAGGGATGACATCCTCCTAAGGGGAAATGATTATTCAGAGTACTACGACAAAGCTGTAAGGTGATAGTTTTTTTTTCTAATTAAATGGAATAGTAAATTTTGAGAAAAGCAACAAGATTAAATTGGTTTTTTTTCCCACCCAAAAATTTATATACAGATGTACCTGACTGGCTTCCAAAGCTTATCTATCATGGAAATTCAGATTGAGTATGTTTTGGTAATAAGTTCTCAAAGTTGGATTTTATATACAAATTGTATGGATAATGGTGAAGAAAGTGAAATTATTTTTCCATTATTAAAGCATCTGTCTGATAATTTTAAGAGGCAAAAGAGCTCATTTTATAATTGGACTCTCAAGTTTTTAAAAGATTCTTATATCAGGTTCGGGATTCAGGTAAGGATAGAAACAGCAAACAAATCCTCTGGAGTTACAAGGTTGTAGAAGCAAATTTAAGTGATTGCACTAAATCGTACTAACTCAGACTTATCTAGGAACTTCTAGATTTGGAACCAGAGAAGCAAAACCCTGTACTAGAGCTGTCCTGAGAATAAAACCTATTGTCCAAGAAAAAGATATCTGGGGACCAGATAACTACATGAGACATCTGGTGTTCAAAATGTGCTGCTTAAAAGGACATTGAGAATGGGTTACTGGGGTACAAGGTGACTTGATTGTAGGTAACATTAGTATTAATGATGGTATTGCTTTGCAAGGTTTATGTGTAAGTTTTCTTGGTTACCTTGACGACATGTAAATCTCCATTCTCAAAACTAGTCCACTGTGAGCCCTCTGAAGAGTTTGATCGGTACCTGACTTAACCTAATCATGCACTTTTGGGAATTGTGAGAAAAACTTTATCGCATTGTTTGAACCTAGCCCTGTGTGGCTGGGAAACTGGACCTCTCTATGTGCCTTTAATCAAGGACTGACATTCTGGTGTTTTCTCTCAATTGCCAACCCATATGTCTTCTAAGGGCCCCTTATCAAGTCCTTCTGACCATGCCTACAGCTGCCAGACTTGTGGGAATAGACTCCTAAATCTGGCACACCTAAAAACTGCCCACTCTGAGTGGACATCTAAGCCCACAGGAGACCTTGCTCTTCAGCTCTGTAGGAGCCTGAAGGAGACATCTGACACTGATGTCTTTCCCAAGAGTCCTGACCAGGTCTGTGAGAAAAAGGGCTCCCTCCCCACTTGAGCTCTGTATATGCCTAAAGCTGTTTGCCTCTATCTTTTGGGAGCTCTAGCTTTTGTTTTAAACTTGCTTTAGCTGCTTTATTCTTCCATTATGCCTGTCACCTTGCCACTCCTTTTTCACACTGCTCCTTCTGCCTGTTTGCAGACTAATCCCTGATGAAGAATAAAGTTTCTCCCACACCTTCCTTGCTCTGCAGGTGCTGCCATTGGTGTCCCTTTGACCAAAAGCATGGAAATATGAAAACTGTTTTCAGCACCTCATACATTTTGGCTCACCCAAAGTAGGCGATGACTTCTTTTTGAATTCCAAATCCTCCTTGCTGTGTCAGTATCCACAAGACTAGATGGAGTTGACCAGGAACATTCTCAAGTTTATGCCTGATATGGACCAGGTACCATGAAGCAGACACTATCTAGCTGAAATTAGTGGGCTCTATAATTTAAAGTGCCAATAACAAATGGCCCTTGGGCAAATGGAGATTCTGTATGGTACCACTTATAACTTTAAATCCTAACCCAAAATGTCCTATAAGCTTACAGGCTCCTCTAAGGTGAGACTAAGAGCAGCTAATTGGTGCCAAAGTGCATACAACACTGGGCTTGGAATCAGAAAGACTCAATTCAGTCAGCTCAAATCCAGCCACAGATACTAAGTGTATGAAGCTGGCCAAGTCATTTAACCCTGTTTGCCTCAGTTTCCTCATCTGCAAAATGAAGTGGAGAAGGAAATAAACCATTCCAGTGTTTTTGCCAAGAACTCTGCTCCTCCCAAAATGGGGTCACAAAGAGTCAGATATGACTGAAATGACTGAACAACAAATCAGTTGAGACTGTCATGATGGCCTCAAGGCAATCAGGTCTGTTTTGATGACAATGGTTTCCATGATTAGATATCATAAGCTGAAGCCTTCCTTCAGGAGAGATTGCATTGGTGGTGTCTAGACCATGATTGTCACAGGGAAAATCAAGTCAACTGAGGTACAAAGCTCTGAGCACTAGCGGTTTATTTGTCGATGTGAATTCACTGAAGAAGAGGGCCAAGGGCTTCCCCAATGAGCTCAAAGTCCTGGAAGAGAGGTAGTTTGTCCATCACTAGGTTTTTTGAATTTGACCTTTATGTTTTCAAGAGTGCCAGGGGCATGTTTTTTGCACTGAACTCTAAAGATGTTTAAAAAACAAACAGCAGACCATATACTTTTCACAAAAGTAATCCTGTCATCTCATTTACTCATGTGTTTGGACATTTTGTATGTTAGTTTATGAATGATTTTTTTCAGTAAAAAATACATATTCAAGAAAAAAATAGAACAAAGAACAGAGGTTGGTAGGTGGGGAAAACAGTACAAATGGTTAAAGGACTGACAGCACCATGGGGGCAGGGACAATATGATTGGTTGAAAGTCTGAAATGTGGGCTGGGAACAGCCCCTCTTTTCACCTTGAAAATGTTGATACTTTTCACCTGGATCTTGCAGAAATAACTAATGATAGATAACAAATTTCCTCTAATTGTACAAAAACACCTAGGGACAATATTTCCAGGAATGGCATCATCCTGGCTATTAGAGATAATAACAGCAGTCCTGGAATTGAATCAGGATAGTTGAAGGTGTAGAAGATAACAAACTTCCCTGACATGAAGTGATTTGCAGGTGGTGCTGAGATAACTGTTCTTTTTGAAGTAGAATGTTTTATGGGAGTACTGCACTTTTAAATTTAGCTCAGAGCTTTTCTCCAATTAATAATGACTGATAGGAAAACTGAACTTTTGCATTTAACTGAGGGAGGAACACTGAACTTTTGAACTCATGAGCTTCTTCACCCACAGATTGTTGTTACTGGTTCTTTGCTTGCAAGTGAGATGGATTTAAGTGAGGCAAAGCTGTGCAAAGTCCTCAGCCTCACTCTCTCCCCCAGAGCCATCAGAGTCCGGTGGAAATATGTATGTTACAACAAGGGTCATAGGTCTGATTTCTACCTAATCTATAACTGTATCCATGACTGACAGATTTTAGGATTCCTAAGTTGTGGTTACACGACTGAGGAACTGATTTATAAACTAATTTCTACTCCAGTTTGGTGGCACCTTTGGCAGCTACTTCCAGAAATAAGTATGGACAAATGAGGTATCTATTTCTGTCTATCTACGGTAAACTGGAGATAATCAACAAGAGGCATTGACAAGTTGGAATACGTCCAAAGAGGGGTTGCGAATATGATGGACTGCAGACCATGCCAAATGAGTTGAAAGAACCGAAGCAGCTTATCCAGAAGAAGAGAAAACTTGGCAGGCAACATGAAATACTCTTCAAATACCTGGAAGGCTGTCATACCTAAGACCAATCGCACTTGTTCTGCTTGAGCCCAGAGGGAAGACCCTGGACCGATGAGTATAAGCTGCAAGAGGCAGAGTTCAGCCCGACGGGATGAACAGTGTCCTAATGATGGGCTGCCTTCCTAGCAGGTCTTCAAGCAGAAAGGTTTTCAAAGAGAGGGCTCTGCAGACATGAGTTTGGACTCTGGAAGGCCCTTCCAACTCAAGATCCTCTGATAAATTCAGTGACAAGAGAACAAGAAGATTAGCCTCCACATGAATTTCATTAGAAGCCTTTCTTGCTATCAGTGTTTGCCTTTTCTGGCAAAGCAAGACTTTTCTGACTTGCCTTGGTGGGAGGATATGGAGACTTCCCATAGTGCCTCTTGAATTACTCCCCTATGTCCAACCTGTTGGTCTCTGAACTGGAAACCATTACTCTGATGAGGGTGCTCTCATCAGGACCTGAGCCCTTCACTGATTCATAGAGAGCATGTGACAAACAGCCCAGATGCCTCTGACATGGAACTGAGTTCCTTCAGATTTCTCTTCCAACTGAGGGAAGCTTTGGAGATAGGAATTGCCAGGCTTCTTACCTGCTTAGCAGTGGCTGCTTTGTTCATACAACAGTTCTGTTCTCCCTTAAATTCATCAGACAAATCAGGAGACAGAAACTATCTCAACTTAATGAGAAATTTCTTGACTGTCAAGTGTAGTGGCTTGGATGTAGGTTGAATACATGCATATAGGTGGCCTGTGGGAGAACATAAAAGTCCCCTAAATTGCCCCAATTTTTATATCCTTGATCAAACAAATCTGATGTCTTCCCTTTACCAAAGATTGTTTCCCAATCAACACTATTGAAACAAGGTCTTTTCCTTATTCTGAAGACATACTATTTTTGAGAACATCCAGATGGATTCTCTCACACTTCTGCAGTTTATGAGCCTATTGCCTCCTTTTTTGGTTTTGCAACCTGGAGGGTGGGCATAGATTATTTTCCTTATCTCACCTTTCTATTATAGTCAGACCCCAAAATTAACCTTAAGTAGTTACCTTCATGTTCTAGAGAAAGGCATGTCCCACTGGGCACATTCATAAAGTTTCTTTTCATTATAAATCCCCTTATGAAAGGATAAGAGATGATCTCTGGCTGAAAGCCTTTCCACGTGAAGTCCATAGATGGCTTGTACCCAGAGTGAATTTTCTGCTAAGAAGCTCTGTACTCCATTTCAATGCCTTTCCTCATTCAGGTCAGTTGTAAGATTCCTATATTTCCTATGGATTCTCTGATGGTAAACAAGGACTGTCTTTAGCCTGAAGGCATTACCACATTGATTACTTTCTTAAGGTTTCTCGACAGTGATAGTATGATATCAGGTAAGATGATCCATCGGTGTAAAAGCCTTTCCATGTTGGTTGCACTCATAAGGTTTCTTTCCAGTGTGGATTTTCTTATATTTAACAAATTTGGACCTAAACCCGAAAGACTTTAACCACTGAATACAGTCATAAGGTTTTGCTCTAGTACGGTCTTTCAGATGTTGAGTAAGATGGTCCATCCATGCAAAAGCCTCTCCATATTGTGTAGATTTACAAGGTTTCTCTCTAGTGTGGCTTCTCTGATGTTGAAGAAGACTGTTTTTCAATGCATAAGCCTCTCTGCATTGATTACATTCATAGGGTTTCTCTCCAGTGTGTATTCTTTGATGTCCAATGAGATAGCTCTTCTTTGTAAAAGCCTTTCTACATTGTTTACAGTCACAATGTTTCTCTCCACTGTGGCTTCTCTCATGTGCAGATTTTTCTCCAACTGAAGCCACAGGAGCCACCATTCATGAATCTTTACTTGTAAATTTGTTCCATAGAAACTCTTAGCTTTGTAATAGTTTCCTTCATTTCTAATCCCATCTCCCCCTCCTTCTTAAAAAAAAAAATCACAATAAAACAAATACAGACTATTCACACACACACATTTATATTCCCTTCCCTTCATCAGCAGAATATAAACTCAGTTATTTTCTATTTCTCCAGAAAGAGAGAAAAATCTTAAAGGGGCAAATCTAATCATTTGCAAATGCCATTAGCCAAGGATGATTTAATTTACAAAGAGCTTCATGCACCATTACATTGGATTGTCACAAATATACCTGTGACACCGGTAGGGCCATCATCTCATCACATCCACAACTCCAGCCATGAGCTAAGAATGATGAGTGACTTGAGCCAAATTCCAGCAGCTGAGACTAGAATTCAAACCTTGAGAATGGGCATGCTCTGTCCACAGTACTCAATAAATTATCTCCACTTTCAGTCTTTCCCTTTCCCTGTCTGTAGTTTAAACCCATTCTTCATAGATACAATGCCTTTGGTGAACATAAACTAAATATTCAAAATATTTCATGATCTATCCTACCTTTAAGCATAATGTAATTTCCCTGATGATCATTTTCAAACTTATTTTTTTTTCTGTTGCATTATCTGAGGTCACATTCAGAATACCAACAGTTTTGTGTATTTACCTCAGGCATGTGATTTTCTTCTGACCGTTAATTTTTTAAGAAAGGCATTACCTATTTGTTTTTAAAAAATATATCTTTAAATGTCTCTGGTCAGTAAAATAAAATTAAAATCCTTCTAAAAAACACAATTTTAAAAAATGCATGGATTGCTCATGTCTGAAAACGTGTCTGATGTAGGAATTTGGGTTCATCACACTTTTGTACAGAAGTGGCCAATATGTTTGATTCTCTTGCGCCCATTCCCCTTTCAAGGTTCACAAACCCCTTCAAGGATTGTGTCAATGGTCCATGGGATTTGAGCTAAAAATGTCAGTGGCACCTCAAGTGGTAAATAATTGTCCAGTTTGGTTACAAAGATATTTATTTTCTGGGACATCAAGTATGTGCATGTTTCAATTCTGACAGTAGTCTTTCTGCAGTGATTCCAAACTATAATGATAAGAATACATTTCTTTGGGAGATTGTTGAGTGAGTACCTCAAACTCTGACTGCTACTATGTGCAACATATTCTTTCAGTTTCTCAAATTGACATCAGACTGTTTCCAAACTTCCAGGAAGGTTGGACATTCATGTGCAAATGATCACAAGAATGCAAAGACCTTCAGTGCCTATCACTGCACCTGAGTAGTTCCCTCATTCATGTGTTACCTTGTGATCACATCTCATCAAATCTGAAATCATCTGTTCAAGTTCTTACTTAGGTTTGCATTCTTACAGCAGTGCTGGCAGGCTATTTGAAAACCATTATCACTAGGCATGCACAGTAGAGGTCATCATGAAATCATCATGGGCCACCACAATCTTTCTACAAAAACAGACTATTCAAATGCTAAGGTTGTTTTCTAATTTGAGATTCTCCCTTGATTATATTACTCTTCTTTTTTCTTGCTGCTTCTCAGAGGAATTGGTTAGCAAGGTGAGTTAGACTATCCATTAGTCATTTGGTAGTTTCAGTGAAAGTATAGCCAATTTACCGGTGGTAGAAAAAACCAAGTTATGTCTGAAGAAATTCTATCCTTTCAAAGATTGTTTTGTATATAAATATTAATGATAAAAAAATCAATATTTACAATTGAAGCTAAAGTACAATTATCATCTAATGCAGTACTTCTGAATCAACAGAAAAAGAAATCTTTGTAATAGCAATTAGCAATTCATTTTGACTAGTTAGGGAGTTAAAAAAAAAAGTAAGTTCCATCTCTCAGCAGGAGTTTGTCAAATTCTCCTTCTATTTTCTACCTTATCCATGAGTGAACATTTTCACTCTATTCTCTTTAAAAATCAGAATTCAACTGTTGATGCAGTGAATAGAATACTGGATCTCAAACCCTAAAGACCTGAGTTCCAAGCCTACATCATTTAAAAAAAATTTTTTTGGCTAGGCAATGGGGTTAAGTGACTTGCCCAGGGTCACACAGCTAGTAAGTGTTATGTGTCTGAGGTCAGATTTGAACTCATCCTCCTGAATCCAAGGCTGGTGCTCTATCCACTATGCCATCTAGCTGCCCCTCCAAGCCTACATCATAAATTTGTTAGTCCTATGACCCTCTGCAGTGTGTATTCTCTAATGTTGGGTAAGGGTGGTCCATCCATGTAAAAGCTTTTCCACATTGGTTATTTTCATAAGGTCTCTCCGCAGGGTGTAATCTCTGATGAAGAGTAAAAGTAGAGCACCATTAAAAAGCCTTTCCACATAGATTACATTCCTAACGTTTCTCTCCAGTGTGGATTCTCTGATGTTGAGTAAGAGCTCTACTTACCCTAAAAGCCTTTCCACATTGATTACAGTTATAAGGTTTCTCTCCAGTGTGCATTCTCTGATGTAGAATAAGACTGGTATACCATTTAAAAGCCTTGCCACATTGATTGCATTCATAAGGTGTCTCTCCAGTGTGTATTCTCTGATGTACATTAAGAGTGGTACACCACTTAAAAGCCTTTCCACATTGATTGCATTCATAAGGTTTCTCTCCAGTGTGGATTCTCTGATGTTGAACAAGACCATCCTTCCATGTAAAAGCCTTTCCACATTGATTGCATTCATAAGGTTTCTCTCCAGTGTGGATTCTCTGATGTTCACCAATACTCTTCCTACATCTGAAAGTCTTTCCACATTGATTGCATTTATAAGGTTTTTCTCCAGTGTGGATTC
>NW_020954447.1:9227-15709 GCF_900497805.2 Vombatus ursinus
ATTGATTGCATTTATAAGGTTTTTCTCCAGTGTGGATTCTCTGATGTAAATGAATACTCTTCCTACATCTGAAAGTCTTTCCACATTGATTACATTTATAAGGTTTCTCTCCAGTGTGGATTTTCTGATGTTGTACAAGACTGGCCTTATGTGTATAAGTCTTTCCACACTGATTACATTCATACAGGTTCTCTCCAGTGTGGATGCTCTGATGTAGAGTAAGACTGTTCCACCATTTAAAAGCCTTTCCACATTGATTACATTTGTAAGGTTTCTCTCCAGAGTGGGTTCTCTGATGTACAACAAGCTGAGCTTTCTTTTTAAAAGTCTTTCCACACTGATTACAGTCATAAGGTTTCTCCCCAGTATGGATACTCTGATGTAGAGTAAGAGCTCTACTTTCCCTAAAAGCCTTTCCACATTGATTACAGTTATAAGGTTTCTCTCCAGTGTGCATTCTCTGATGTAGAGTAAGGCTGGTATACCATTTAAAAGCCTTTCCACATTGATTGCACTCATATGGTGTCTCTCCAGTGTGCATTCTCTGATGTACAGTCAGATTGGTAGACCACTTAAATGCCTTTCCACATTGATTACATTCATAAGGTTTCTCTCCAGTGTGGATTCTCTGATGTTGAACCAGACTGTCCTTCCATGTAAAAGTCTTTCCACATTGTTTACATTCATAAGGTTTCTCTCCAGTGTGGGTTCTCTGATGTACAAGAAGACCTCTACTTTCCCTAAAAGCCTTTCCACATTGATTACAGTTATAAGGTTTCTCTCCATTGTGGGTTCTCTGATGTTGAACAAGAGTGCCCTTGCATATAAACGTCTTTCCACATTGATTACATTCATATTGTTTATCTCCAGTGTGGATTCTCTGATGCAAAATGAAACCAGACTTCCTTGTAAAAGCCTTTCCACATTGATTACATTTATAAGGTTTCTCTCCAGTGTGGATTCTCTGATGTCGAGTAAGAACACTCCTGTCTCTAAAAGCCTTTCCACATTGATTACAGGCATAATGTTTCTCTCCTCTGTGGATTCTCTGATGTTGAACAAGAGTGCCCTTCCACTTAAAAGTCTTTCCACATTGGTTACATTCATAAGATTTCTCTCTGGTGTGGATTCTCTCAAGTGAAGTACAGATTTCTCTGCAACTGATGTCACCAGGACCATCATTGTTGAATCTTTGCTTATGAGTTTCTTCCACAGAAAGGCTTAGCTCTGCTGTAGTTTCCTTACTTTCAAGTCTGCTCTCTCCTTATGAAAAAAAAAAAACAATAAAACAAATACAGAAACCATTCATACACATAAATCTATTTATATTACCTTCATTTCATTAGCAGAACATAAACTCATTTACTTTTTTATTTCCTCATTCAAAGAGAAAAATCTTAAAAGGGCTGAACTAATAATTTAAAATGCCCTTAGCTCACATCCCAAGGATGATTTAATTTACAAAGAGCTTCATGCATAATCACAGTGGATCTTCACAACAAACCTGTGATCCAGGCAAGGCCATTATTCTCCTCACTTTCACCACTCAGACCATGAGCTCAGAATGGCTGAGTGACTTCACCAAAATCCCAACAGGTGACACTAGAATTCAAACTTTGTGAATGACCATGCTCTCTCCGCAGTATTTGACCAATTATCTTCACTTTAATCTTTCTCTTTCCCTTTCATTGACGGCACTTTCAATCCCTTCTTCACAGATACAATGCCATTTGGTGCACATATACTAAATGTTCAAATTATTTCACGATATATACTACCTGTAAGCCACATACAACTTCCCTGGCAATCAATTTCAATCTTATTTTTTCTGTTCTATTATCTGATGTCGCATGCAGAATACTAACACTTTTTTTTATTTACCTGAGGCATAAGAGATTTTGTTCTGACCCATTAATTTTTTTTGGTGAGGCACTTGGCATAAGGTGACTTGCCTAGGGTCACATAGCTAGTGTCAAGTGTCTGAGGCTGGATTTGAACCTATGGCCCATTAATTTTTTTAGACAGCCATTCCTTATTTCTTTTAAAAAATATCATTAAATTCATCTGCTCAATAAAATAAAATTAAAATCCTTCTAAAATACCCAATTAAAAGAATGCATGGCTTTGCCCATATCTCAAAATATGAGTCTGATATAGGAATTTTAGTTCATCATCTTCTTCTACAAAAATGAATAGAGTGCTTCAATATTGGTCCTCTTGCACTCCTTCCCCTTTCAAAGTTCACAAACCCCTTCAAGGATTGTTGTCAATGATTCAAGGGACTTGAGCTAAAAATTGGTCAGTGGCACCTGGAGTGGTAAATGATTGTCCAATTTGGTTACAAAGATATTTATCCTCTGAAACATGAAGTATGTGAATGTTTCAACCTTAACAACAGTCTTTCTGCAGTGATTTCTAAATATGATGATCTGGAATACACTGCTTTTGGGAATTGTGCAGCAAGTAACTCAAATTCTGAGTGCTTCTGACTATGTGCAACATATTCTTACAGTTTCTCAACTTGACATGAAATTGTTTCCAAACTTCCAGGAAGGCTGGACCTTCATGTGTAAATGGTCACAGGAATGCAAAGAATAAGAGGCTATCACTGCACCAGAGTGGTTCTCTCATTCTTGATCTACCTTGTAATCACCAGATCAAGATTTTACTCGGGTTTGCATTCTTACATTAGTGAGGGCAGGCTATTTGAAAATCATGATCACTAGGCATGCACAGTAGAGGTCATCATGAAACCATTATGACCCACCACAACCTTTCTACAAAAACAGATCATTGAAATGCTAAGATTGTTTTCTACTTTGAAATTCTCCTTTGTTTATGTTACTTTTTCCATCCAAACTTTTCAAAGGACTTGATTGGCAACATGGGTTAATCATTCAGTAGAGTTTCACTGAATGTGTAGCCAGTTTACCAGTGGTAGAAAACAAAGTCATGTCTAAATAAATTCCATCCTTTCAAAGACTGTTTTGTATATAATTATTAATAATTTAATAATAATAAACCAACATTTGCAATTGACTTTCAAGTACATTTGTCATGTAATGCAGTAGTTATGTTGAGCCAATAGAAAAAGAAATTTTTGTCATAGTAATTAGTAATTCATTGTGACTTAATGTTAGAGAGTTAAAAAAATTACTTTCCATCCTTTAGCAAAAGCTTGTCAAATTCTCCTTCCATTTTCCACCTCATCCATGAGTGAGCATTTCCCCACTATTCTCTTTAAAAATCAGAATACAACTGGTGGTGCAGTGGATAGAATGCTGGACTTCAAATCACAAGAACCTAGGTTCTAATCCCACCTCAGAAACTTGCTAGCTCTATGACCTTAGGTTAGTCACAAGAACTCTGTGTCAGTTTTTTTTTAATCTGTGAAATGAGGATAATAAGAGCACCTAACTCTTAAGGTTCTCATGAAAATAAAATGAGACAATATGTATACAGTGCATGACACATAGTAAGTGCTGTCTAAACTCTAGCTACTGCTTTCATTTGATACTGAATATTTTCTCCTCTATTCAGCTCTTCTTCAAAAAAATATTTAGTATTTTATTTTTCTCCAGTTACATTTAAAAAACATTTTTAACATTTATTTTTAAAACACTGAGTTCCAAATTCTCTCCTTCATTGAGAAGGCAAGCAATTCGATACAGGTTATATATGTGTAATGTGATGAAAACATTTCCACAATAGTCTTCTTGTAAAAGGAAATGTAGACAAAAAAAAAAAAACCTCATGAACAATAAAGTTTAAAAAGTATGCTTCAATCTGTATTCACACACCATCAGTTCTTTCTCTGGGGATGGATACCATTCTTCACCATAAGTCTTTCAGAGTTGTTGTGGATCATTGTATTGCTGAGAATAGCTAAGTCATTCATCTTACAATGTTGCTGTTACTTAGTACACAATACATTTCATTTTGCATCAGCCCATGCAAGTCTTTTCAGGTTTTTCAGAGAGCATCCTGCTCATCATAGCAATAGTATTCCAGCATAATCACGTATTACAACTTGTTCAGTCATTCCTCAATTGATGGGCATTACCTCAATTTCCAATTCTTTGCCCTCAGAAAAGAGCTGCTATAAATATTTTTGTACATATAGGTCCTCCTGCTTTTTTTTTTTAATCTTGTTTGGGATACAGACCTAGTAGTGGTATTGAAAGGTCAAAGGGTATGCATGCTTTTACAGCCCTTTGGACATAATTCCATATTGCTGTGCAGAATGGTTGAATCAGTTCAGAACTACACCAACTGTACATTAATGTCTCATTTTCCCCATGTTCCTTACAACAATTGTCATTTACGTTTCCTGTCCTAGTAACCAATCTAATAGTCATGAGGTAATACCTCAAAATTGTTTAAATTTACATTTCTCAAGTCAATAATGATTTAGACTATTTTTTGTATGGCTATAGATAGCTTTTATCACTTCATCTGAAAACTGATCATGTCTTTTGATCATTTATCTATTGGGGAATGACACTGTTATAAATTTGCCTAAGTTCTGTATGTGCTTGAGAAATGATGCCTTTATCAGAGAAACTTTCTTCAAATTTTTTAAACTTACTATTGCTGTCTTTCCCTCCATCCTATTTTCCTCCACCTGTTTATTCTATTCTCTCTCTCCTTTTATCCTGTCCCTCCACAAAAGTGTTTTGTTTCTGACTACCTCTTCCCCCAATCCACCCTGCCTTCTATCACCCCACCCCCTTCTCATATCCCCTTCTCCTCCAACTTTCCTGTGGGGTAAGAAATTTCTAAACCCAACTTCATGTGTATGTTATTCCTACTTTGAGCCAATTCTGATGAGAATAAAGTAAAAACCCTTTCTTATCTCTTTTATGTGAGATAATTTGCCCCATTCTCCCTCTCCTTTTCTCCCAGTACATTCCTCCATGACCTATTACTGTTATTTTTTAGATATCATCCCTTCATATTCAACTTACACCTGTGCCCTCTGTCTATATATACTCCTTCTAATTACCCTGATAATGTGAAAGGTCTTAGAAGTTAAAACTATCATTTTCCCATGTAGGAATAGAAATAGCGTAAACTTATGAAGTCCTTTATGATTTCTCTTTCCTGTTGACCTTTTTATGCTTCTCTTCAAGTCTTGTATTTGAAAGTCAGATTTTCTATTTAGTTCTGGTCTTTTCATGGAGAATGCTTGAAAGTTCTATTATCTCATTATATATTCATTTTGTTTTTCTTAGTAGGTGATTCTAGGTTGTAATCCTAGCTCCTTTGCCCTTTGGAATATTATATTCCAAACCCTCTGATCCTTTAAGATAGAAGCTACTAAATCTTATGTGATCCTGACTTTGGCTCCATAAATACTTGAATTGTTTCAGATAGTCCAATAATTTTTAAATTATATCACCTGGATCTATTTTCCAGGTCAGTTGTTTTTCCAATGAGATATTTCATAGTTGTCTATTTTTTCATTCTTTTGGTTTTCCTTTGTTGTTTCTTGATTTCTCATGAGGTCATTAGCTTCCATTTGTTCCTTTCTAATTTTTAAGGAATTATTTTCTTCAATGAGCTTTTGGACCTCCTTTTCCATTTGGCCAATTCTGCTTTTTAAGGCATTCTTTTCCTCATTGGCTTTTTGCACCTCTTCTACCTTTTGGCCTAGTCTGTTTTTTAAGGTGTTATTTTCTTTTTTTGGTTGTTTTTTTGCTTTTACGGTGCGGCGATTGGGATTAAGTGACTTGCCCAGGGTCACACAGCTAGTAAGTGTTAAGTGTCTGAGGCTGGTCCTCAGCTCCTCCTGACTCCAAGGCCAGAGCTCTATTCACTGTGCCACCTAGCTTCCCCAAGGTGTTATTTTCTATTATAAGGTGCTATATTCTGTCTCCTCCACCAAGCTGTATACACATTTTCATGATTTTTTTGTATCATTTTTCCCAAATTTTCCTCTATCTCTCTTACTTGATTTTCAAAATCCTTTTTGAGCTCTTCCATGGCCTGAGACTAATTCATATTTATCTTGGAGCTTTGACTTTGTCATCTTCTGCATGTGTGTTTTGATTTTCCTTGTCATCATACTAACTTTTCATGGTCAGAGTTTTTTTCATTGTTTGTTCATTTTCCTATCTATTACTTGACTTTTAAGTGTTTGTTAAAGTAGAGCTCTGCTTCCAGGGTGATAGGGTCACACTAATGACCCTTTCCCTATTACTACAAATAAAATAATTTCTCTCTAATCCTTAAAATACTCTCACATGCCCCATGCATCCCCAGGAAATGGTGTCCAATATCTTTCCTTCATTTTATGGTTGAACAGCTAGAGATGGCCATTTCCAATTGGTGTCTTCAACTCCTTTCCCTTGCTTTCTTTGAAACTCTCTTTTTTCTTTTCTTTTCTTCCCCACCAATCCCCACAAAAGATATAGCCACCATTGGACACAAATTAGTATATCTATGTAAAATTATTCTGGACATATTCCTATTTATCAGTT
>NW_020954447.1:35709-47296 GCF_900497805.2 Vombatus ursinus
TGTTTGCCTTTTCTGGCAAAGCAAGACTTTTCTGACTTGCCTTGGTGAGAGGATATGGAGACTTCCCATAGTGCCTTTTGAATTGCTCCCCTATGTCCAACCTGTTTGTCTCTGAACTGGAAACCATTATTCTGATGAGGCTGCTCTCATCAGTACCTGAGCCCTTCACTGATTTGTAAAGAACATGTGATAAGCAGCCCAGATGCCTCTGACATGGAACTGAGTTCCTTCAGATTTCCCTTTCAGCTGAGGTAAGTTTTGGAGGTAGAAATTGCCAGGCCTCTTACCTGCTTAGCAGTGGCTGCTTTGTTCACACAACGGTTCTGCTTTGCCTCAAGTCCATCGGGGGATCCCTGCCTCATCACCATGACTCACAGGTCACAAAAATCAGGAGGCAGAAATGATCTGATCTTAATGAGAAGTTTCTTGACTGCACATGTAATGGCCTGGATGTAGGATGAATACATGCTTGTAGGTGACCTGTGGGTGAACACAAAATTCCTCTAAATTGTCCCAATTTTTATATCATTGATCAAACAAATCTGATGTCTTCCCTTCACCAAAGATTGTTCCTCAGTAGACACAATATTGACACAAGGTCTTTTCCTTATTCTGAAGACATTTCTGAGAACATCCAGATGGATTCTCTCACACAGTTCTGCAGTTTATCGGCCTATTCCCTCTTTTTTTGGTTTTGCAACCTGGAGGGTGGGCATGGATTATTTTCCTTATCTCATCTTTCTGTTATAGTCAGACCCAAAATTTAACCTTCACCAGTGACCTCCATGTTCTAGAGAAAGGCATGTACCCACTGAGCACATTTATAGGGTTTTTTTTCATTATAAATCCTCTGATGAAAGAAGAAGAGATAATCTCTGATTGAAAGCCTTCCAACATGGAGTTCATAGATGGCTTACACCCAGAGTGAATATTTTGCTAAGAAGCTCTGTACTCCATTTCAATGCCTTTCCTCATTCAGGTCAGTTATAAGATTCCCATATCTCCCATGAATTCTCTGATGGTAAACAAGGACTGACTTTAGCCTGAAGGCTTTACTCCATTGATTACTTTCTTAAGGTTTCTTGCCAGTATGGATTCTCTTATGTTCAGCAAGTTTTTAGCTGGAACTGAGAGCCTTTCCACATTGATTACAGTCCTAAGATTTCTCTCCAGCATGGGTTTTCTGATGTACAATAAGATGATTCCTCTGCTTAAAAGCCTTTCCACATTGGATACATTCATAAGGTTTCTCTCCAGTGTGGGTTCTCTGATGTAGAGTAAGACTGGTATACCATTTAAAAGCCTTTCCACGTTGATTACATTTATGAAGTTTCTCTCCAGTGTGAATTCTCTGACGTTGGGTAAGACCACCTGTTCAAGTGAAAGCCTTTCCACATTTGTTACATTCATAAGGTTTCTCTCCATTGTGGATTCTCTGATGAACAATAAAACCAGCCCTCCATATTTAAGCCTTTTCACATTGAGTACATTCATAAGGTTTCCCTCCAGTGTGGATCCACTGATGTTCAACAGTACTCTTTCTACATCTGAAAGTCTTTCCACATTGATTGCATTTATAAGGTTTCTCTCCAGTGTGGATTCTTTGATGTCTAACAAGACTGTCTTTCCATGTAAAAGTCTTTCCACATTGATTACAGTTATAAGGTTTCTCTCCAGTGTGGATCTTCTGATGTTCAGCAATATTCTTTTTACATCTGAAAGTCTTTCCACATTGATTACATGTATAAGGTTTCTCTCCAGTATGGATGCTCTGATGTTCAACAAGACCATCTTTCCACGTAAAAGTCTTCCCACATTGATTACATTTATAAGGTTTCTCTCCAGCGTGTATTCTCTGGTGTACAATAAGATGAGTCTTCTGTTTAAAAGCCTTTCCACATTGATTACATTCATAAGGTTTCTCTCCAGTGTGGATTCTCTGATGTCGAGTAAGAGTATTCCACCATTTAAAAGTCTTTCCACATGGATTACATTCATAAGTTTTCTCTCCAGTGTGGATCTTTTGATGTTGAACAAGATTGTCCTTCCATGTAAAAGACTTTCCACATTGATTACATTCATAAGGTTTCTCTCCAGTGTGTATCCTCTGATGTTCAACCATAGTATTTCTATACTTGAAAGTCTTTCCACATTGGTTACATTTATAAGGTTTCTCTCCAGTGTGGATTCTCTGATGTAGAGTGAGACTTGTACACCATTTAAAAACCTTTCCATATTGATTACAGTCATAAGGGTTCTCTCCTGTGTGGATCTTTTGGTGTTGAATAAGGCCATCTTTCCATGTAAAAGTCTTTCCACATTGATTACATTCATAAGGTTTCTCTCCAGGATGGGTTCTCTGATGTACAATAAAATGAGCCCTATTTTTAAAAGCCTTTCCACACTGATTACATTCATGTGGTTTCTCTCTAGTGTGGATCCTCTGATGTTCACCAACACTCTTCCTACATCTGAAAGTCTTTCCACATTGATTAAACTTATAAGGTTTCTCTCCAGTGTGGATTCTTTGATGTTCTACAAGACTGTCCTTCCATGTGTAAGTCTTTTCACATTGATTACATTTATAAAGTTTCTCTCCAGTGTGCATTCTCTGATGTTGAACAAGACTGTCCTTCCGTGTACAAGTCTTTCCACATTGATTACATTCATACAGTTTCTCTCTAGTGTGGTTTCTCTGATGTAGAGTAAGACTGTTCCACCATTTAAAAACCTTTCCAAATTGATTACATTCATGAAGTTTCTCTCCAGGATGGATTCTCTGATGTGCAATAAGATATTTCCTTGCTCTAAAACCCTTTCTACACTGTTTACAATCATAAAATTTCTCTGCAGTGTGGATTCTCTCATTTGTTGCACAGATTTCTCTACAATTGAAATCAGAGGGACCATAGCTCATCAATCTTTGTTTATGAGTTTCTTCCACAGAAAGGGTTAGTGCTGCAGTAGTTTCCTTCATTTCCAGTCTGTTCCATCCTTCTGAAAACAAAATCCAACAATTAAACAAAAAAAGACACTATACACAGACATATATTTATATCTCCTTCCCTCTATCAGCAGAATATAAGCTTAGTTACTTTTTATTGCCCCTGGGAAAGAGAAAAATCTTAAAAAGGGTGGAAGCAACTATTTTAAAATGCCATTAGCTCACATCCCAAAGATGATTTAATTTACAAAGAGCTTCATGCACAATCACATTGGATCCTCATATCAAACCTGTGACACAGATAGGACCATCATTTTCATCACTTTCACAACTCAGACAATGAGCTCAGAATGACTGAGTGACTTGACCTAAATCCCAGCAGCTGAGACTAGAATCCAAACTCTGAATGAGTGTGCTCTGTCCACAGTACTAGACAAATCATCTTCACTTTCAATCTTTCCCTTTCCCTTTCCCTTTCATTGTCTACATTTCAATCATTTCTTCATATCTATAATGCCATTTGGTGCACATATATTAAATATCCAAATTATTTCATGATCTATCCTACCTGTAAACATAATGTGATTTCCCTGGTGATCACTTTCAATCTTATTTTTTCTCTTGAATTATTTGAGGTCACATGAAGAATACCAACACTTTTTTGGTATTTGCCTGAGGCATTTTGTTCTGACTCATTATTTTTTTAGACAACAATTTCTTATTTCTTTTTAAAAATTTTTCATTCAAAGCCTCTGCTCACTAAAATAAAATTAAAATCCTTCTAAAAACACAATGAAAAAAATGCATGGTATTGCCCATGTCTGCAAATGTGTCTGATACAAGAATTGAGTTTACCATCCTTTTGTACAGAAGTGGCCAGCATATTTCACTATTGGTCCTTTTGCACCCCTTCCCCTTTGTAGGTACATAAATCCCTGGAAGGATAGCGGCAATGGTCCAACAGATTGGAGCTAAAGATTTGTCAGTGCTACCTTAAGCTGTAAATAATTGTCCAATTTGGTTACAAAGATATTTATCCTCTGGGACAACAAGTATGTGCATGTTTCAACCTTAACAGCTGCCTTTCTGCAGTGATTCCAAACTATCACAATCGGAAATACACTTCTTTTGGGGATCGTGCAGTGAGTACATCAAACTCTGACTGCTTCTGACTAAGTGCAACATATTCTTTCAGTTTCTCAACTTGATATCAAATTGTTTCCAAACTTCCAGGAAGGTTGGACATTCATATGCAAATGGTCACAAGCATGCAAACACCCACAGTGGCTGTCTATCACTGCACCTGAGTAGTTTTCTCATTCATGTGCTACCTTGTAATCACATCTCATCAAACCTGAAATCACTAGATCAAGATCTCACTTGAGTTTGCATTCTTGCAGCAATCAGGGCAGGCTATTTGAAAACCATGATCACTAAGCATGCACAGTAGAGGTCATCATGAAACCATCATGGACCACCACAACTTTTTTACAAAAACAGACCTTAAAATGCCACTTATTGAAATGCTAAGGTTATTTTCTAGTTTGACTTTCTGTGTTCATGCTACTCTTCTTCTATCTGGCAGTTTCTCAAAGAATTGGTTGCCAACATGGGTTAATCATTCAGTGCAGTTTCTGTGAATGTGTAGAAGTATCTCTGGAAGAAAGCTGAAAGGTCATGGAGTCCAAATCCCTCATTTTACAGGTGGAGAAACTGAGGCTCAGTGGTTCAGTGACTGACCCAGACAGCCACTGCTAAGAAATATCTGAGAAAGAATTCCAAGTCAGGTCTTCCTGCCCCAAATTTAGCACTTGCTTCACTCTAACACATAGAATTATTGTAATCACAGTTGTTGCTTACCTGCTTTCACCTTACTCACCTGGACAGCAGCTCCTCAGGCCTTCTTGCTCCAGCATCCATGGGGCTTCCCTTTGCTCGAATAGGAGATCACATCTTCTCTGGGAACTGGAAGCCCTGGGCATAGGGAATGAGTTAGGGATGAGCATGGAGAGAAACTTGTAATTTAGTTCTCTTTAGGGAAAGGCATTCAGACCCAAAGCTGCTCCATTTTGTAATTCACTCTATTATGTTCACATATATGAGTCTCTATTTACCCATTTGGGATTGTGATGCATGTAACTCAAAATAGGATATGCCACATTATCCTGTTGTACAATTTGTTCTGAGAAAGAGCCAAACCTCTGCCCCCTGTCCTGTCAAGTTCCACTCTGGTAGAAATTCCTAATTCCAAAACTGGCACAAAGGATTATTGTGCAAGACCAGCCTCAAGCCTTAGAAACAGGAACCTTGATGAACCAGCTTTTGCACTCTCCTTTCCCCTGTTCTTCACTCCCTGAAACACATAGAAACCTTGTCTACTGTTCATTTGGCGAGTTTGTGCCTCTTCAGGTAAGATTCTCCTGCTGGCAAGCTCAAGAAACCTTAGTTGGTCTAAATTCTATTTCTCAGCCAGTCTGTTATTCCTGGCAATGCCAGGGACATGCACACAAGGATCCCAGGATGGCTCCCCAGACTCTTGAAGTATAGTCTCATAGCATTTGTTTTCTGAGCTTTGGGAGAAGTGGGGATAAGATCAATGAACCAGTTTGGAATCTGAAAATTTGGTCTTGGTTCAACTTCAAAGAAGGATGAACTTTTTACACACTTTCCATTCTTTAGAAATTTGATGCAGCTGATGATGCAGTGGAGAGAGCCCTGAGTCTAGAATGAGACATGCCAGAGTCCAAATCCAACCTCAGACACTAACTAGCTGTGTGTCCCTAGACAAGTCACTTAACCTCCATTTGCTTCAGTTTCCTCAACTGTCAGATGAAGAGAACAATATCACCAAACTTGGAAGGTTATTATGAGGATGAAGTGACATAATATGTAAAGGAAGCCCTTGGCCCAGGCCCTGGCAAATAGTACATGAATATAAATGCTTATTCCCTTCTCTTCCTTTCCAACCATCTGTGCTGGAATTTGAGGGCAATAGGAAGGAAGTTTAGGTACAAAATTGCTATATGCAGGACAAGTAGAAGCCATGAGCTAAAAGGTGATGCTTGGGGTTTTTTTTTTGTTTGTTTTTTTAGGCAATTGGGGTTAAGTGACTTGCCCAGGGTCACACAGCTAGTAAGTGTCAAGTGTTTGGTCTGAGGTTGGATTTGAACTCAGGTCCTTCTGACTTCAGTGCTCTATCCACTGCACCACCTAGCTGCCCCCAAAGGTGATGCTTGTTAAAAAGAAGAATATGCCAAATACTAGACTCATCCCAAAGAGGAAGGGCTTGTAGGGGAAAGCCACCTGAGCAGTTTTCAGATAGTTGGTGGACAAAATTCATGTCCAGGTAGAGGTTAGACTGAGTAACCCCTGAGATTCGTTCCATGTCTGAGATTCTTCCACACTAATTTGAAGCAACTTAGAAGTGGTAAGAGACATCTTCAGGAGCAACACAGGAAACTCTCAGGTTCCTATCACACAACGAAAAGATATTTTACAAGAAAACCAGGCAGCAGGACAGGAGACCAACTCCCTCTAACAATTGATAAATGCTCCAAACTCTGCACACTAGGGAATGAAGTTATTCCTTTGATTGTAAACTCAGCATTCCCAGGGGAAGTGTCCTTACCCAGGGAGAGCAGGTTCTGGGCATTCTCCAGCATGACCCCCTTGTACAACTCCTTCTGAGGATGGTCCAAGAGGCCCCACTCCTCATGGGTGAAGTCCACAGCCACATCCTTGAATGTCACCAACCCCTAAATCAATAAAAGTCATAGGATATAGAGCTGAAAGACACTTCAGATTTAAATAGTCCAACTTTCATTAAATTTACAGAACAAAACTGAAGCACAGAGAGATTTGCCTAAACTCCTAAAACCAAGGTCTTTACAAGCCTAATTGAAATTTGAGAAAAGCACTTTATGTGATCAGTTGGAATAAAGCTGAGAAATATTTTCCTCTGAAATGTATCTCCCTGTGGAATCAGGGAAAAAGTTTGTGTTCTATCTGTGAGGTAGGTGGGTCTGTGGAGCAGAAGGAGAGAGGGTGGGGGAAATATCTTCCTTATCAGGTGCAGTGATATAAGTGATTTTTTCTTAAATTAACTTCTTTTTTTAATCTCTTATGTGCGCTTCAATGGAAAACTCTAAAATTTATTTCCTTTCATATTAACTGGAGTTACAGGAAGATTTACTCGAATCCAAAGAATATAAAGACCAAATAAAGTAGAGAACTTATGCATCAGAGGAAGGGGAAGCCCCAGACCAAATTTGTATAATATGTGCATATACATGTGGGTCTATACACATATGTATATGAATATATGACATTCCTTTATATAACAAATAGATATTACATGTACAAAATGATTTGCATGTTATCTCCTCCATGAGAAGGTGAGCTCTTTAGGATTAAAAACTGTACTTTACCTTTTAAAAAAATATTTTATTTAAAATTCAGGGAACAAAACAAGTATTTCCATAAGAGTACAATAAAAAAAAGTTGATTGCATGTGAAACTGCAAACCTACCATGTACAACTTCCTATTCCCTCCATATATACAACTAAGTTACCATGTAAATTTCTTCCCTCTCCCACCCATTCAGCCCTAGAGATGACTAGAATTAGTTCAATACATACTTTTATCTGCCAGTTCTTTCTCTGGCTTTAGATAGAGTCTCTCTTTATATGTCCTTTTTTCAAATTTGGGTATTTATAATAGTCAAAATGACTTATTCACTCAAAGCTGCTCTGAAAACAGTATTGCTCTTACCGTATGCAATGTTCTCTTGGTTCTGCTCACTTTATTCTTTATCCTTTTGTGCAAGTCTTTCCATGCCTAAGATCATTGAGCTCATCCTTTCTCACAGTACAGTAGCATTCCATCACACATCACACAGCATAACCCATTCATCCTTTCCCTAAATGATGGGGATCCCTGCAATTTTCAGTTCTTGGTCACCACAAATATAAACATCCCACTCACATTCAGAGTTATGCTTATTATCTCTGAATTTCTTTCCATCTTATTTTCACTCACAATTTGCTTTCTCAGTGTCTTTTTACCCTATCCCTTTTACCTTATCTTCTCCTCCATCCACTTACCCCACCCAATTCACCAATGCCTCCAAGAATTCCGCTATTCCCTCCCCCCAATTTCAATCCACAAGACCTCCAAACATCCCCCCATTTTCACCCCCACCCTCATAAATCCCAAACCACACTCCCTCTAAAAAGTCCCTCCCCAACCCTGTTCCCCAATTTTCTCACCTCTCTACATGTTCAGAAGACTTCTACACCATTTGAGATATACATACTTTTTCTTTTTCAACCCAGATGACAGTAAGGCTCCATCATTACCAGCCCTCCACCCCTACTTGCTTCTGCTGTATTAGTTCTTCTTTTCACACCCCCTTTTTCCAATATCATTTCTCCCTTATGTCTTTTCCTACCCAATTTTGTTTTTCATAATCACCCTATCATACACAACTCAGCCACTACCTTTCTTTCAAACTTCCTTAATAATGATGACAGTTTTAGGAATATTGATAACATTTTCATATATATAATAAGGAAACATTTTAACTTTAATGGGGCCTAATAATCAGTCTTCATTTTAATGTTTTCCTTATATTTCTTCTGGAACTTTTATTTCCAATTTTCCAATGAGTTCTACTTCTTTTGTGACAAATACCTGACAATCTTTCAATTCATCGAATGACTATTTTTTTTTTCCATTCAGGATTATACTCAACTTTGCCAAGTAAGTTATTCTTGGATGCAGTCATAGCTCTTTTGCTCTTCAAAATATAATGTCCAAAGACATATGGTCTTTTAGAGTGGAATCTGCTAGTTCTTGTGAAATCCTGACTAGATTTCCACAATACTGAAATGCTTTTTTTTTTCTTGTTGCTTGCAATATTTTCTCCTTAACCTGGGAGTTTTGAAACTTAACTATGACATTTATGTATGTCTTCCTCTTGGGATCTCTTTCAGGTGGTGAATGGTAAGTTTTTTCTATTTCTACTTTACACTCTTGTTCTAGAACTTCAAGGCAATTTCCTTAATAATTCTAATTCATAAGTTATATGGTCTAAAGAAAATTTGGTGAAAAGTCTATGTGAACCTGGCAGGTAAGTGATATTGTGGAGGAAAAAACATTAATGTGATCACCTAAAAGAGAACAAAATTAAAGAAAAGATCTAGTTTGTTTCCTGAATGGCTGAAATAAAGTCTTATCTGGAAGAAGATTCTAAAGAGCTATTAATTGGAATCTGGATTTCAGTGAGTTGTAAGAGATGGTTCCCTGCCGAGTGATGAAGAGTTATCTGTTGTTACATTGAGGGCTTGAGGTTACTCTGGAGATGATATATCATAGCCAAAACAACTTATGCTTTTGCTATATGATTGCTTTCATTTGTCTATGACATACATTCTTTAATTATAAAATTAATTACCTAGAAATAAAAGTATCTATGATGGAGAAAGCCAAGCTAGGTGGCTTAGTGGATAGAGTACTGGACTTGGAATCTGCAAGACTCATCTTCATGTGTTCAAATCTGGCCTCAAAAAGTTGCTAGCTGTGTGACTTTGGACTAGTCACTTAACCCTTTTTGCCTTAGTTTCCCTATCTGTTAAATGAGCTGGAGAAGGAAATGGCAAACCACTCCAGGCTCTCTGCCAAGAACAACCCAAATGGGGTCATGATGACTGAAGGAGTAGGACACAACTAAAAAACAACCCAACAACAATAACTTAAAACAATAACAATAACAATAACAAATGCTTACTGACTAGATCCAAGAAAGGGTAAAGGGGAGGGATTCAGGGATTCAGGGAGACCAGGGAAACCTGCCTGACTCAGTCTAATGAGGAAGAACTTCAAAACAAACTGGGGAGGGAAGAGTCAGTGCTCCATATGCCAGAGTGCCAGTGAATCAGTTTACCACAGAGAAGCAGAGAGCAGGGCAGTGTTTTTACTGCCTTATTCAATTTCATGTCTATTTTCGTAAAGAATTGGCCCATAAGGAAGGTATTCCCAACTTCATGGACCATCCTCTCTGTTTAACCCTAATCCTAATTAGTTAATGTTGGTCAAGTCTATGGACACAAGACTGCACTCACCTGGGGTGGGGGGCTGTGGCTCCCAGGGGCCATTCCCTCTGGCTCCAGGCTCCCTGCTTGGACCAGGCCTTGGTGCTCTGCAGACTGAGCTGGGCAGGGAGAAGGATCCCAGTGGGGTAAGGTCTTTCTCTTCTCTTCCTAGGCAAGAGGCTGGCCTGCAGGGATTTACAGAGAATGAAGTCCCAGAGGAGTTACAAAGGCCCTGGCCCTGACCTCAGGGTAAAGACTATACAGAGGGAGGAAGGAAGCAGAGACGGTCAGGCTTAGAAATGTAGATGGTCTGGACAAGAAGACTACTTCCCTCCCTCTCTTATTCCTCTTCTGCCCTCCCCCATCCTCCCACAGAGACCCAAGAGGCAGAGGGGGCTTGGGATCCCCAGATAGGATGAGCCCAATCAGAGCCTCAATGGCTCCTGAGTCAAAGCTCTCCCTCCAACTGGCCCTCTGCCCTCCCTGCATCCCCTCTGTCTGATTCACTCACACATTATGCAGACAACAAACTGACTCCTTGTTCTAGGAGGGAGGGAAGCTAGGGAAGGTTGAGGATGGGGAGGGCTCTTGAAAGGTGACAACAGGGAATAACCAGGGGAAGCCTGAGACAGGGAGAGAAAATCTAGTTTGGGATTCAGCCCCCTGGCAGGGGGCCTGAGGCAGGGAAGCAGGAGGCCTGGGTAAGGGGAGCAGGGGTAGGGTCTGGGAGGCAAGACATTCTAACATAGCTCATGGCAGGGAGGTGGGGGACACTGGAGTGACAGAAGGGCTCCAGGTAGACACTGAGCCTGGGAAAGCAAGATGACTGTGTCCTGTGGTCTAGGAGCTGGGGAGGACTGTTGGCATCCAAGCTTAGGCTTGGAATCCCTAAGGGGAAACTGGAGACAGGAAGCCACATGCCTGGGATCTGATAGGGAACCAGCCCCAGAGCCATGCAGATAAGGGGAACCAAGAAAGAGCCTTGGTAACTATGTCTGAGTCTGGGTAGGTAGGTGGGAAGGTGGGATTCTTGGATTTTCAAAGGGTGCCAGGTCTGAAGGCAAGACAACGGAATTTCTAACCAAGACCTTAGAGATTAGGGGACAGGGAGACAGGACAGCTGAGTCCTGACAGGAAGGGTGAAACCAGGACTCCTGGAATCTTATGGGCAAAGTCTGAAGTCTGGAAAAGTGTTCTCCAATGGTAAATCTGGGAAGGTTGAGCCAGAAAGTTTGAGAAGTGATTGGGAGTCTGGAAAAGATTTAGGGGCAGGGAGCTCATCCAGTAGCCAGGCTAGGGGGACGGTGTGCTTCTGGCAGAACTGGAGGACACTCATCATAAGGTCTGATGAGAATAAGCCCCAATGACATGGGCAGCCAGCAGAACAAGGAAATGTGGGGGAGGGGGGGCCCTCTGGCTCAGGTCTACCCAGGACCCACAAGCACACAGATGGCTTCCAGAAGGCAAAGCAATCTCAGCTCCAGGGAAGGCAGAGTGACCTCTGACACAGGGGAAGGCAGAGGGATCTCAGCTCCAGGGAAGGCAGAGTGA
>NW_020954447.1:47306-167070 GCF_900497805.2 Vombatus ursinus
CAGCTCCAGGGAAGGCAGAGTGACCTCTGATACAGGGGAAGGCAGAGCGATCTCAGCTCCTAGGGAAAAAAGGAAAGAGATTTGAGGTCCAGGGAAGGCAGAGCAGTCTCAGTTCAAAGGCTTCCTCCTTCTGGCCAGTCCACTCTGGGAGGGTCTTCTTATCCCCAAGAGTGCCACCCAGTCCAACCCCTGAGGCCCCCAGGATGACTGGGCCCTTTCCTCCAATCACACCCAGGGCTAGGACTCAGAGACCCTGACTGCCTCTCCTTCCCAAGCCCTGCCCTCCCTCCCAAGGAATGTCCCCTCTCCTGCCCTAAGCTCCTTCCAGGCCTCCAAACTCCACCCCAGGGCTCAAACTCCACCTCAGCCATCACCCAACAGGCTGCTCATCTCTGTGGGCTCCTCCTCTCCAGTGCCTCCACCACCTCCCTCCCTTCCTCCCAGATTCACCCCCTCCTCCTGAGCAGAAAGACGGCCAGGAAAAAACTACAGGACCAGGCTAACTGAAAGTAATGGATCTTATACTTTGAGGAACTGGCAGCAAATGCCTCCTGGGAAAATTGGGATGCTATATGCTGTTTGTAACTATAAATTTAGATTGGATTGGACTGAGCTCTCCCATTGTAATTGTGACGTTTGACCCTCTACAAGGAGACCAGACTTTAAGGGAAAATACACTTAAAATTGGGCATTAAGGAAATATGATTAGGAACTGTAAGAAAAAGAATTAAAGGTAATTGGATCAGAATGACTCTATCTTATTGGGGTGTAGGGTGTTCAGGGAAGAATTGTACCTCCTGTACGGGGGCTGCTGAGTTTCAGAGCTGCTTTCCGCTTTGGGTGTCTACTTGATGCACCCAACTCTCATCTGTGGCTCCACGAGACTGTAGCAAGTGCAGTGGCCACACCCCCGTAAACCATTTCAGCAGGTGGGCTAAACCAGATGGAGGGTGACCAAGGGGTCTCAGACCCCTCGTTGAGTTAGGGGGTGCCTACTCCAAGCATGCGAAGACTTCCTCTGGTGGAGTGGGCAGATGAGAACAATTTGTTCCGGGCCATGAAGGCAGCTGCAGCAGAATTATAAGACTTTACAAACTAATTCATAGTCCAGTTTGGTGTCACTTTTGCCAGCTACCTCTCTCTATTTGTCAAAGAAGTCAGATGTTTGCTGATCAATCTACTTAGTGCTTAGAGTTTGGTTAGACATCAAAGATACCAAGGTTATCTACTGCATCTTGAACCATCACCAGTCGTCTTTATGCTATCTGGCCACTAGACTGTGGTATCCATGGAAGAGAGAGTAAGACCTATGACTGTGTAACTCTGCCTCTGAGAAATCATTGTTGGAAAGCGGAAGAAAGATGGGTGAAATTTAAAAGCTACTGAACAGGACTAGTTGACAGGGAAGAGAAGAAGGGAAATCTATATGAGAAACTGAGAGGAAAAAAGGAGAGGGAAGAAATACAGAATGAGGTGAAAGCAGGAAAGAGAAGCAAATTTGTGGAGAAATGAGAATTAAAAGGTATGGCATCTTCTAAATGGGACAACAAAAGAATATCCAAATTTCTTTGCAACACATGGAACTTCTATGAAAATTAACCATGAGGGCACAGAGATACTGCAAACAAATGTAAAAAGGCAGAAAGAAATGATACATCCTTTCATTCCTTAATGAAATAAGAATGGAAATCGGTTCAGAGACCACAAGCAAAAAGATACAATCCCAAATGGAGACTTAACAAGGACATATTAAAGGACAGCTGAGTCAAAGAACAAATCACAGAAATTATAACTTTGTAAAAGCAAATGATAACAATGAATCAACACGCCAAAATTTCTGGGATTCAGCTAAAGCAGTCTCGGGGGGGACAACACATCTTTACGATCATATGTTAAGAACACAGAAAAAGAGGAAGTTAATAAATTTAAAAGGTGCTTTAAAATGAGGGAAACAAACCTAAAATAAGCACAAAAGAGATCATATAAAAATTAGAAGGGAAATAGACAAATATGAAAGAAAAATAGACATGGCAAATAGGACTAAAAATGGATTCTCTGACATGACTAGTGATGTTGATAAAACCCACAGCTAATCTGACCAAAAGAAAACTGAGTATCAGATCAATGAGAAAGCCAATGAGAAAGGCCAATCACAGCAAAAGCAGGAGAAATAAAAAGGATAATCAGAACATGGGATTCACAGTTTTATGCTAAAGAAACAGAGAACACACACAGAAATGGAGGAAAACTTTACAAAACAGGAAAGGCTCCAGCTACCAGAAAAGCAGATGGAGATCATGAACAGCCTTATCTCAGAAAAGGGAATAGACTTTGATAATTGTCTAAGACCATTTGAGCCCCAATAAAGGTCCAAACCTGAACTAACCAGCCAGAAGAAGGCCCTGGCCTAATAGACATGCATATGTGCTCTGGTATAACAGACTTCCTTTGCTTTGTTCTCTGAGTGAACCCAACAGGCCTCTTCCTTTGCCAGCAGCCACAAGGCCGGAGAAAGCTGACCAGGCGCATTCTTCTGTTTATGACTGCCGAGGACAAGGGGCATTGGAAAGGCTGGAGATGTAAAGATCTACTGCAGTGAGCACAGTGACACGTGGGGGAGTAAGGGATACCTGAGTCTGGGGCTTGGAGACTACGGGAGCGAGGCAGCACAATGGCATTGACAGCCCAGAGAACTCCCACGAGGCGCCGGCCCGGCATCTGTGACCAGACTTCTTAACAGGGAAGATGGGAGTGTTACAGGGGACAAGCAATCCCTTTGAAATGTAGCTCTGGAGGAGGGGCTAGCACCTTCAGTAGCAGCATGGGGAAGGCGCTGCTGGTGGCGGCACAGAAGAGGACGGGAAGGGTCGACTGGGACTTCTACGCGTGCGGCTGTAGAGATGCATGCACCGATGTACGTGTTGTTCATGGGCCACAACTGGGATGGGACCTCGGCCAGGGACAGCGCTTCCTTAGAGGTCCTCGGTACCTCAGACTGAGGCAAGGGGGATAGGGCTGTTACAGGCACGGGGGTAAAAGAGAGGTGCTCCAGTTGAAAACCACCAGGGGTAAAGCTTAATACATACAGCAGAGAGGAAGGCTAGGATATCGCGACTAAGGAGGTGACAAGGGGCTCCAGGAACGAGGAGGATAGTGTGTTGGAAGTGGCTCTGGCCGAGAATGACAGAGAGGGGAAGTCTGAAACGCCCCCTAGCCTATCGTCACTCCGAGGAAAGGGGGTGGGGAATTTGCAAGGATCCAGAACTGACCGGGTGGCTCTGCTGTCGACCGGAGTCTGGGTGGGGTGCCCCTGCAAGACCCCAGGCAGTTCGCCTAGTTTTGAGAGGGTAGATGGGGGTTGGGTCTTGCATTTCGTGCTCGAAGCACCTCTAAGGGAGTGGGGGAGGATTTTGGTGCCTTTGATGGTCCCTGCCTTGTACAACCCTGTGGAGGGCCCTCCATTCAGATTTCCAATTCCCGGGCTTCTTGCAGTAGGGACAATTACCCGGTTTGCGGTTCTCCTAGGGGTCGGAGGTAGGGTGGGGATTTGGGATAGGGGCTGTTAGCTGCCGAAGCTGCATAGTATAAACTTGATCCTTTTCAGCTCGAAGCTTCCCCCCCCCCTTTTTTTTTCGCTTTAAGGTCCTCCTCAGTTCGGGCTGCTAAGGTCTGGGCCAGCTGAGAGGTGAGATCAGCTACAAACTGCCGGGCTTTAGTTTGCCACTCGGGCTGGGTGATCTGGAAATTTCCTGATAAGGAAGGTTGGAGGTTATTAACAAATTAAGAGAGAAACTAGGTCTGCCCCCCTCCTTTCTGATCATGGACTAAGCCAGAGTTAGCATCGAAGACCTCCGGCTCCTGGTTGCGTTTTTAAACATCCACAAGTCGGGGAAAGGCAGCTGAGAGGGCTCCAATGAGGGCTTAGCCTTAGGCTTCAGCCCCCCGATGGTGCCTTTCCTGATTTTTCAAGCAACCCATTCTGTCTTCTGTTTCCTCAATGGTGGCTTTTAAATTTGCCTTGTTCCACCAATTCCTAGCTTCGCCCTTGCCAGCCAAGACCACCACTAAGAGGCAAATGTCGGGGATCCCTGGGCTGTAAGACTGGAGAGTGACCCTGAACTGATCAGTGAAACCTATGGGGTCCTGGAGAGGATCAGGGAAGTCCTTTTTTACAGCTTGCAATTCACCCCGTTCCCATGGCTTTAAAATTAAACCGAGTGCTGGAAACAACTGTGATGGTGGGCTTAACATGGCCCTTCTCAACCTCCACAGTGACAGTCTCGGAGCTCGGTTTTACTGATTACCTTAAAGGGAAAGGTCGCGATGGGAATAGGCTTCGGGATCTGATCCGTGGGTGGAGCGGAGCCTCCACCGAGCCTTTAAGCGAAATGGAGGAGCGAAGAGACAAAAGCAGAACAGAACTACCCTTCCAAAGATCGAATCCCTTAAGGGGAGGGGAGGAGGGAAGAGTCGACAGATAGGGTGGAGGGAGTGCAGGAGGAGCAATGGCTGGGGAAGAGGCACGTGTTGGGGTCGTTGGGCAGGAGGGCAAGGCGGGGTAGAGGGAATTAGGGTTAGAGTGCATTAGGGTTAGGGTTGGGGTAGTTTTCTTTGGTTCTTTTACATCTAAGTTGTCAACCATATACTAAAGGTTTGGTCCAAAGAAACAAACAGAATCAGTTTCCCTCTTAACCCAAGGTTTGCCCCAAGAACAAACAGAATGAGGTTCACCTTACCAAAGATTTGACGAGGAACAAACAGAATCAGGCTGTACACGTGTTATCATGTGCTTATTTATTCTCATTAAGCCAGATAATCCGTGCATGCTGGAGTCAGAAAATAATTCTGAGGGGCAGTTAGGTGGCGCAGTGGATAGAGCACTGGCCCTGAATTCAGGAGGACCTGAGTTCAAATGTGGCCTCAGACCAAACACTCGACACTTACTAGCTGTGTGACTCTGGGAAAGTCACTTAACCCCAATTGCCTAAAAAGAAACAACAACCAAAAAAAGAAAATAATTCTGAATTCTGAGGTAAATAAGCCTAAGAAGATCCTTTATTCACTTAGAGCAATCCCAACTCAGGATCCCCCTGTCAACCCAAAATTAAAGTCTCCACCTGTGTTTAACCAAAATTTCTTAATGGGATAGGTTGTAAATACAATAGGATAAGAGAATGTCAAGGTGTCAATTGAAATTATAGATCCCGAATTTCTGTGGTTCTTTTATCATTAACATGACACAATATAACATAACAGCATAGCATGTGTCCATAAAATGCCAAGATAAGGAAATTCCTATTCAAGATAGTGTCTGGTTCAAGGTGCCTCCTCCTTGGCAGTCATAAACAGAAGAATGCTCCTGGTCAGCTTCATCCAGCCTTGTAGTTGCTGACCCAGGATTGTAGGTTCACTCTGAGAGCAGAGCAAAGCATGTCTGTTAGGCCAGGGTGCTTCTTCTGGTTGATTAGTTCAGGTTTTGGCCCTTATTGAGGCTCAAATGATCTTAAATGTTCATCATTTTCCTCCTTTTGGTGAAAGGTAAGCCGAAGGCGCCACCTGTGGACCAAGAGAGCTATGGAGAAACTTCGCTCTTCCTCAGGAAATGGGAAAGAAAGCTCTAATAATGCTTCTTTTGTTGATCGGGGGAGATGCACAAGCCTCTGTGTCTGGACACCGACCAAGGGAAAACAGCCATGATTTTGTTTACCAAGGTGGTGGAGCATTAGTTGACCAAAGTCAACCCTAGTAAGACCCCTAGTAAGATAAAAGCAAAGATAGTAAGCCCCCCAGGGCAGAAAAGGGGAGGGATTGAGTAAACAGCCCACCTGCGGGGGGGGGGGGGGGAGGGGGAGAAAGGAACTAAACACGTCATACCGCTGGATTGCTTCAGCCAGTTCCCTTAACTGGGTGGCCTGAGGCCGAAATGCGTTTATGCCTCCCTGTGTCGCTAGGGATTTTTTTTTTTTAACATAAAAACAACATTCCTCATCAAGGAAGACACAGACGCTGCTAGGAGTGCATCCGTGGCCCTCCATCCAGAGAACCAAGTTCACCCTGACCACCCCCCACCACTTTGGCTGTCTGGTCATTCATGTCAGCCATCTGCTGGGACAGATCTCTGTAAACCTAGCCCTCCTATTCCCACCCCTGTAGCGGCCAGGATGCTGCCTCCTATGATAAGGGGCAGGGCCTGCCTGGATCACGCACCGGCGGCGAGACAAGGCAGGAAGGCCGGCTTCAGCAGCAATCATACCTTGGAGCGTCATAGCTACTAGGGTGGTACCCGGAATGTACCATCAGTCGGGCACGGCTGAACACAGGCCAGTCCACTGGGAAGGAAGGGTCTGATAAAGAGGTATGTCACACAGGAAGAACATTCCCAGGGACGATGGTAGAGACGGAAAATGTGAGGAAACCTGGGAACCTGTTGAAAGTAACCTTGGACCCCTGATAAGTGAAGTAGCCCCAGCTCGGGTCTGGGGGAGGATCGTTGTGTGGAAGCCAGGGCTGAGAGAGAAGTCGGCCCATGGAAGGGTTGTTGGGCATCCCTTTGGATATCTCTTTTCTGCCCAAATGTATCCCCTGCAGTGATCCCAGTAAACTGTTTTGTTCCCCGTTTTTTTGGGCCAGAGCTTCAGGCAGGACCCCACAGAGAAAGTGGTATTTGATGAGGAGCCAGTCACCAGTGCAGGGAGCAGCCCCAACACCGGCGGCTGTCCTGCGCAGTAAGGAGTCAGAGGTACCTTGGGTCCTATTGGTTCCTAGGATCCAAGGAGAGGGCAGGGCTACATAGATGGAATTTGATCTTTCTTCTGTAGTTGAGGTTAGCACACCTGGACGAACCCAGATGGTGTAGTTACACTGGGCTGGGTCTACCCGTACCGGGGTTCCAGAGGAGTGCTGAAAGCAGCAGGGGGGGCTGTTGCCCAGGCTGCCTTTGAAAAGACCCTAACCCTGAGAGCTATTCAAATCTAGGCGGATGCGGGTTTTACCTTACCGCTTCCGGAAGCAGGGCACACTGAGGAGAAGGCCCAACTCTTTGTCAGACCAAGTCTGGTCCGCTTCTCGAATCCCAAACAGTACTGTAGGGTCTTGGTTGTGGAGAATCTTGGGCCCTCAGTGGTGTGGGCCTGGGCTATTGACTCAATCAGGGGCAGTCAGTCAGAGGCAGAGATAAGTTGTACTGAAGTGCCTCCTGGAGGGTCAATGCCCACCCAGTAGTCGGACAGGTTAAACAGCCCGAGCGCCTCCTGGCTCAGCTTCCGTATGAGGTGCGTGGGGACAGAGAAGAAGTCACTCTTCCCCTGTGGTTGAGTGTCCCCAGAGATGGGCAGCCACTGCAAGCAAGCAGAAGGAGCAGGCTGCAAGGGGGGTCAAGGTGGTGGGAGTGAGGAGCATGATGGGAGAACGGATCATGATGGGAGAGCGGAGACTAAGCAAGCTAGAACTACCAAATCTATGAGTGACCAGTCCTGGGTATGCAAGGGACTCGGGCGGGGAGGGCTGTTCTTCTGCAGACCTGGGCCGGACTCTTGGGAGAGCTGCCTATGCTTGATGGGTCTTTTTTGAGCCCCCTCGCAGACGGAGGGCAGGGTCTCCTATGGCTCAGATGTCCCCTCGGGAGTGGGGGCAATCTTTAGATGTGACAGATGGATCTATTCCCTGGAGTTTGGCAGCAGAAGAGGTCTGAGCAGTGCCTGGAAGGGGTTCTAAGGAGCGTTTCTGCAGGTGTCGCTTCCAACCTGCTCAATCTGCAGGAGATGAGAGAATTGGCCTCAGGCGGGGGACCAAGGGAGTGAGACTGAGAGACGAGGTCTTGAACCTGATAATTAGCTCCCTAAGCTGACTAAGCCTAGCACAATATTCTTGAAGGCAATGAGAAGCGAGTAGGGAGAGATCAGCTGGGGTGAGGGGCGTTGGTCTCCCGGTGACAATCTCAAAGGGGGAAAGTTTGGTCTTGCCCCCAGGCGGAGACCGGAGGGCAAGGAGGGCAGTGGGTAACACCTTGACCCATTGTGCCTGGAAATCTGAGGTTAATTTTCCAAGCAGTCCTAGTCGTCTCGGTAAGTTCTCTCAACCAACCCTGAGGACTGGGGGCAGTAAGCACAAGGCAGGTGCTGGCGGATTCCCCAAGCCCCCAAGATGGCTCTGAGTCCCTGGCCCTGATCACTATGAACTTCCCGTGGGACCCCTCAATAAGGGATGATGTGTTCACATAGGGCCTTTCCTACCATCCCTGAAGTGGCTGCTGACATGGGAAGACCTCCACCCAGCTGGCAAACATTCAGACCATACCAAGAGCAAACCTATATTCCCTGCTCAGAGGCAGCTGGATGAAATCAATTTGCCAGATCTCAAAGGGCTAGAAAGGGAGAGGGAAGCAGCCTGGAGGAGGCCTGAGGGTCTTGGAGGAGTTGTACAGAGGACAAGACCGACATCCTGGCACCACTTCTCCAACTTTTTCGATATTCCCCACCAACGCTGAGAAGCAAGCTCATAAAGTTTGTCTGGTCCCCAGTGACACAGATGATGCAAGGTGACTCAGCAGTGGCCGGTGCAGCTGTCAGGGGAGGACAACTGGCTGTCCGTGTTTCCAAAGCCCTGTTTCAGAGTCTCTAGTGCACCCTTGTAATTCCCACTGATGTGCTGTTTCTCCAGAGATCAGGGCTTGAGTCTCTGTTAAAGCTACCAGATCAATACTGGGATGTGCAGAAGGGGAGGTGCAGGAAACCATTATAGGAACCAGGAGTGAGAGGGCTGCCTCCCTGGCTGCTGGATCAGCTAGTTGATTCCCTATCACCTCAGGAGTGGATTCATGAGAGTGACCAGCAGTTTTGATAACATCTACCTTCCTGGGGAGTAGTAGACATTCTAATAACTTAGAGACCTGTTTACTGTTCTTTGTGGGCTGTTCGGTGGAAGTGAAGAATCCTCATTGCCTCCACAATATCCCGAAATCAAGGGCCACCCCAAAAGCATATCTGTCATCTGTGTGAATGTTAATCTTCACCCCCCTTCGAATTCATAGGCCCTTGACCCTGCTTCTAGCTCTGCCTGCTGTGCAGAATGAGCATGGGGGAGGGGGCTGACTCTGAGACCTCAGTTACTGTGGTGATGCCATATCTGCTACCATTTGTCCCTCAGGGTTCCTCAGGTGGGAGCCATTGTGAAAACTGTGAGGGGTGTCTGGGATGGGTGTCTCTTGGAGGTCGACACTTGGAATCAGCAGGCCATCTAGGATGGTGATGCAGTGATCATGACAGGCTCATGATTGTCCACAGGCTAGGGATGATCTGTAAAAACTCAGCAGGAGTCAGCACATTTAGTCCTTTGATGGTGACATGAGGCAGTGCTGTTAGCTGGGTTTCAATTTTTGCTCAGTGGCTGCTTGATAAGTGTTGGGTGTGATGTGAATTTAGTAGGGCCTCAACCAAATAGGCACAAAAAGTGTCACAGGTGAATCAAGCATAACGTCCTCACTTTGTTCGAAAGTCTATGCCCAAAAGGCTATCAAACTGTGCATAGCCTTTGACCCAGCAATACCACTTCTAGGTCTGTATCCCAAAGAGTTCATAAAAAAGGGAAAAGGACCCACATGTACAAAAATATTTATAGCAGCTCTTTCTGTGGTGGCCAAGAATTGGAAATTGAGGGGAAGCCCTCAATTCCCCATCAACTGGGGAATGGCTGTACAAGTTGTGGTATATGAGGTGGACTTCAGAAAAACCTGGAAAGACCATGAACTGATGCTGAGTGAAGGGAGCAGAACCAGGAGAACATTGTACAGAGTCTCAGTTATAGCAATACCACTTCTCAGGCCTTTGGCTACAGCATCCAGTTATTTGCTATAATATTCTACTGGTCTGTAACCATCCCTTTGTTTCGGTGCTAAAACTCCTACTGCATTTCTTCCTTTTTCCATGGCAAAAATCACAAAAGGTAGGGAATAATTGGGGAGACCCAAAGCTGGGGATCCAGAAAGGGAGGCCTTTATGCGTTCTATAGCCTAGTGCTGTTCTTTGGACAGGCAAAGGGGGTCAGGATTTTGGCACTGTAGGGTTTCATACAAGGGGTGGGCTAGGACAGAAAATTCAGGTAACCAGGAGTGACAGTACCCCAGAGAGGCCCCCAAAGGCCCAAAGTTGCCTTTTGGATGTTGGGAGGGGAAAATTATGGATAGCCTGGATTTGTGAGAGATCCAGGGAGACAGTACCCTGAGCTATGACATGTCCAACAGCAAAATTGAAGCTTACCTCAGGAAACCTTATGACCCTCTAAAGAGCTCTATCACATCACCTTTCCCTGAAGTCAAATCAGGATAGGAGAGTAGTAGGTCATCTGCATACTGGAGGAGTGCTGAGCTGTGGGGAAGGGCAAGAGAGGCAAGATTGTCAAGCAGGGCCTGACAAAAGTAGGAGGGAGATTCAGTAAAGCCCTGAGGAAGGACTGCCCAAGGATACGTTGTCCCTCCTATGTAAAAGCAAAAAGGTATTGACTGGATTTGTAATTTCTTTGGAAAGCACTGGTAGTACTCCCACTTCACAAATGATTCCCCAAATAGGAAAGTATCCTACCAAGACAAATAGAGACTTAATCTCTAAACCAGGGAAAGTCAAAACACAGAAAGTAAACTCCAAGCCAATGTCATTAATGAACGTTGCTCCTAAAATTTTAAACCTAATCCTTTCAAAATGATTATATATACATCCCATCTGTGGAACAGAAGGTCACCGCTGTCCATCGCTACTCACGGAGCATGTTGCCCTCTGAGCAGATACAAACATAGTCAGTGTACCTGCCTGGCTACAAGCTGTGCTGCCTTATTTGGGCTGTTGCTAACAAGGACCCTGACAATTCTTTAATAGCATCAAATGAGAGAAAACGTAGAAGGTAGGCACAGTGACCCATAGTAGGTTCATATAAGCAGCCCCAATCCCCTTTCCAGTCTTCCCATGCCTCACTCCCTTCCTCTTCCTTTTCTCTCACCCAGGGACTGGCTTCCTGACCAAGACCCTCCTTCTCCAGACTCTGTGCTTTTCCAGTGGCTGGCTCCCATGCCAGGAATATTCTCCCTTTTCACCTCAGCCTCCTGGATTCCTTCAAGTCTCAGCTGATGTCTCACTTTCTGCAAGAAAAACTTCAAAACTTTTCCTTGTCTCTGAAATTGCTAGAGCCTTCCCTCTGATATTACCACCCACTGACCCCTATATAGAGCTTGTTTGGACCCAACTCCCAAAATGTTGTCTCCCTCATTATACTGGGAGCTCATGAGGGCAGGCACTGTTTTTTCCTTCCTTTGTATCCAAGGAAGTTTTGAACAGTGCCTGGCAGAGGAGCCACTTTCTACCTGCTTAGTGACTGAACCCAAGAAATGGTAAAGGGGAAGGATGCAGAAAGACCTGAGAAGAAATGTATGACCTGAGGCAGAAGGACATGAACAGCACCAGGAGCACAATTTCTGCTCTCCCGACAACGCTGCAAAGGACAAGAGCTGGGGAAGCCTTCAGGGCTCAGCTCTAGGGCTGTCTAGACAAGAGTCAGTGTGAAGGGTTTTCCTGGACCTTCAGTTGCTACCAAGGAGAGCTTGACCAAAGAAACAAAGAGGAGGGGGGAGTTGTGTATAGGGGGAGGGGGTGCTAGGCAAGCATGAAGAGAGTGGGAAAAATGATTATTAATAACTAATGATTTGAGAAGATTCAGATTTCTCTCTTTTTCTTTTATCCTCATTTCATGACCTCAGTCTCAGAAGGTTGAGCTAACCTTCTCCTCTATCCAGACCCCAACCAGGTGGGGAAGCCATTGTGTTCTGCTCAGGCTTGGGTGGGGATAAATTATTTGAATAGATTGCCCCAGGCCGGGGTAATTTAAGAAGAAATGACATAATCAAAGTTCAGATCCAGCCACTTAATGTTATATTCATTCTCTCATTAATTGTTAACCACTCAGAGTTGATTGCCACCCTCAGGAACACCCCTCTTCCAATGGGCATATAAGCCTTGAGCCCATGATTGTTTTTGGTCTAAAAGAGAGACAGCCAAATGACCACCCTTTCATTACCATGCTGGCATTATTCATAAAATGATGAAGTTGCCCAGAAATTATGGCTCTCAAACACTTTTAAACTCCACAAGAGCAATGACGTGTTCCCTAGATAACACCAATCAGTAAGTAAAGTGGTCATCCTTGTCAGTCAGTTGTAATGAGGGGGAACTTAAAAACAGAGGAGGGCAGCAATTTGGGGGCAAGGGACTTAGTGCTCAAGATACCAAGGGGCCAATGAATCAGTTTAAAACACAGAAAAAGAGAGCAGGGCAGTATTGTTACTCCCTTATTCAATATCATGACTGTTTCGTTTTTTGGTTTTTTTTTTTCCAAAGAAATTGTCCATGAGTAAGGTATTGCCAGCTTCATAGAGCATCCTCTCTGTCTATGGCAATTGGCTGATGTCTGTGCGCAGACTGCACTCACTTGGGGTGGGGGGCTGTGGCTCCCAGGGGCTATTTCCTCTGTCTCCAGGCTCCCTGCTTGGGCCAAGCCTTGGTGCTCTGCAGACTGAGCTGGGCAGGGAGAAGGATCCCAGAGGGGAAGAAGTCTTTCTCTTCTCTTCTGAGGACTGGCCTCCAACCCTGGCTCTGCCCTCAGGGGAGAGACTCCAACCTACAGAGGCAGGGAGGAAGGAAGCAGGGAGGATTAAGCTTAGAAGACTACTTCCCTCCCTTTCTTACTCCTCTTCTGTCTGTCTCCCCTCCCCATTCTTCCATAGGGACCCAAGAGGCACATGGGGATTTGGAATCCCAGATGGGAAGAGAGTAGTCAGAGCCTCAGTGACCCTAGAATCAGAACTTCCCTCCAGCTGGTTCTCTGCCCTCCTTACATTGAGAATGAAGGATGAACAACAATCTGTAAGTAGTAGTAGCTGCCCCACTGGGACCCAACAGGCCAGTTCTAGTTGGGCAATGCTGCAATTGCCTTCCTTCCTTCCTTTCTTCTTTGCTTCCTTCCTTCTGTCCTTCATCTCCCTTTCCTTCTTTCTTTTCTCCATTCCCCTCTTCTTCTTCCCTCCTTTCCTTTGTTCTTCTATCCCCCTCCTTCCATTTTTCCTTTCTTTCTACATTTCTTTTCTCCATCTCCTTTCCTTCCTTCCTTCTTCCTTCCTTCCTTCCTTCCTTCCTTCCTTCCTTCCTTCCTTCCTTCCTTCCTTCCTTCCTTCCTTCCTTCTTTCCTTCCTTCTTTTATTCCTTTCTCCCTCTCTCCCTCCCTCCCTCACAGGGAGTCATACTCTTACATGTGGATGTTCTGTCCAAAGGAACCCTAAATACTAAAACCTAAAGCTAATAATTGATTACTGTGTGTGTGGAAAGGAGGGGATGAGGTGAAAGCCTTATTCATATTGGTTCTGCCCATTCAGAGCAGTCTCCAGGGCTAGTCAAAAGGCATAACCCATGGCAGCGCTAAGGGTATATGGGTTGAATAGGAAGCCTTTTCTCTGGGGTCCCTGTCAATCCCCTTTTATTTGGTAAACTTGCCAAAAACCTTATTTGGGTTATGGAATTCCTAAACAGTGCTGAGAATTTGCTGTACATAGAAATGATCTCTAGCAATTGGCTTTTACATCAGGACAAATTTAAATTTGAAATGTAAATCCTGGAAAATTTTCCCCTGTGATTAGTGAAACTTGTTGTTTGAAGTAAAAGCTCATAGGACTGTAACTGATCTTATTTTGAGTTGTCTGATGATCATAATAATCCAGCCATAATCAATAGTCAATAATTCACCATCTGAGAGAAATACCACAAGCTATTCAGAGAATGTGATTCAAGTGGAGGTCTGCACCTGGGAAAAGCTTAGAGAACAATTTTATCCTTAGTCTACAATCCTTCACCAGGATCCTCTTGGCTCAGTTTCTCCATTGTGTTCATTTGAAAAGGAATGTTACCCACCTGGCTATTCCTGAATCTGGCTATAAGGTGGAATTGATACTGCATGGTTGGAAAACTGAATTATCTGAATTCTAAGGATGTTTTATCCTGTCATACCTGGTATAAATCTTGTCCCTGCTTTATCCTTTTATAGCAAATTTCCATAATCAGAGCAAATGGTCAGTAAAAGATAGGAGAAAATTATATTCCTTTCTATATACTAAACAATTTGGATATAGGTATTAATTACTGAAATTAAATCAGAAACATCTTCAGTTTGGTTTGGGGAAGAGAATTTCAGTGCAATCAGTTTTCTTAGAAGGAAGTAACCTATTTGGCCTAATCATTACATAAGTATCTTCCCAAATCTTTTGTTATAATTGGAGTAAAGGTCGGTCTCCGGCCAAGGATGGAAAACTTCTACCTGGAAAAGTGTTGTTAATTCCCAATAGCTTCTGGTCTTCCTAAAGGAGTTTGGAATCAGAGGGGAAACTTTTGAGAAAGTAACAAGATCCTATAATCTGGCCGGTCAAATGTAAATTATTTTAATAAGGCTCTTGGACTTTTCAAATTTGTGTCTTCCAGACTATAGACCATTCACCTACAGTTGGTAGCAAACAGTGAATACCAGCCAATGTTCTCCCATCATCCCCTGGATGTAGCCTGTGCTTGGTTCCAGTAAACCTTGTCTCTGGGACTCGCTGGAGGCAGGGACAACTGTACACCCCTTGCCAGCAGGAGGCAATTTCAGAAGCCAAGACCTTCGCTCCTTATCCCAAAAGAATTTGGGTCCCATTTGTTTGAGGGGGTAATGATGGGGATGGGATCTGAACCCCTAAAAGGAAAAGCCCCTGAACTTTCCCATATGGTCCAGTCCCTGGTGTTTACCTGAGGCATCTGTGCATCCCAGAATAATCCTTTCAACTGTCCTTTCATTGTGGCTCTTTAAATTCTCTGTTACCTCTAATCCAGCCCGGCCCTTCATTGTCTGTTACCTCTGGATCACCTTGGCTATTTCCTACCCTTAATCCCACCTAGACCCCTTCTCTGTTATCTCAGGGTCACTCCAGCCTGTTGGCCACTCCTGGATCCTATCCAAATCTTCCCACAAATCTTTTTCCCTGCAAAAAAGGTCAGTCTCAACTACCAAAGGTTCAGATTCTTAAAATCTGGATGACTTGTCAATACAAATATCACAAATGCACATGTTCTTAAAAATCCCACCCACTTCTATTGGTGAAACAATAAAGCTTGTCTCTGACTGAGAGAAGACTTGAGTCAAATTCTTTTCAAGGCAAGACCCCCACCTTTTGCTCTTGAATTTCAGGGTTCTTAGCACCCCTAGACTGCAACACAGTGACAGAAGGGCTCTGGGTAGACAGCTGAGCCTGGGGAAGCAGAATGAATGTGTTCTGAGGTCTAACTAGGAGCTGGGGAGGACTATTGGGATCCTCTAGTAGAGCTTAGGCTTGGAATCCCTAAAGGGAAACTGGATTCAGGGAGCCACATGCCTGGAATCTGATAGGGAGCCAGCCCCAGAGCCATGGGTGCAGATAAAGGGGGACCAGGAAAGAGCTTTGGTAACTGTGTCCAAGGTGGAGTCATTGAGGCAGGCAGAATTGGCGGGTACTTACAGGAGGTCAATTGAAGGCAGGAGCTAGACACAAGGAGATAGGACACATGGATCCTAATGAGAAAGCTGAAAACAGGACTTCTGGGTCCCTATGGGCAAGAATAGAGTTTGGGAAAGTATGACCCAGTAGTCAATCTGGGGAGGGTGACCTGGACGTTTGGGAATGATGGGAAGTCTGGAAAAGAGCTAGGGGCAGGGAGTTTGAACAGAAGCCATGATGGGGTGCTTGGGTGCTTGTGTTTGGGGGCTTGTGCTTGGAGCCCAATTTCTCCCTAGCCTCAGAAACACTATCCCTGACAGTTTCTCCTCAGCCCAAGGACACCGTGCCTAGCAATTACTGATGAGTGGGCCTCAGCAAGACCCTTATCTCTCTCCCTGGTGCAGTAACAAACAGCACCTGAAGGAATTATTAGTTTGAACTGGCTTTGCACTGGGTCACAAAGACATTCTTACCCACTGGACTATCTATACTACTGCCCTCCCTCATTATCTATATCCTGGGTTCCTTATTATCTATATTCTAGACTTAAGACATATGTACACTCCCTACATCTATCTTGTCAAACAAGACATTGACTGGTGGCAGACTGGACAACTCTCAGTTACCTGTGAACTCTAGTTAACTTCGTCACATAGCAGGCCTAAAACCACACCTCCATGTGGCCCCCCCACCTTGTGGGCTTTTCCTAGTGAACTCTGGATAAAACACCTGCACAGTAGGTATAAGAAGTACATTTTCCTTTAAAAACTGACCACTCCTTAACCATTCCTTAATCCCACCCTGAATCATCTAGTTAGCATATTTGATACGTGTTTTATTGTATTTTATCCTATATAAATTTTAACTGTACCACTCTAAGCTTGCAGGTTCCTGAAGAATTCTTGCCCGCTGAAAAGCATAACAATAAAGTTTTTGCCAATTTGAGTTAAAGAATGCTTGAGTCTGTGAATTCATTCCAGATGACCCCTTCCTATACTCTAGTCTTTGAGGGGTCACAACCTCTCAGACTGCAACAGCCAGGCCAGGAGAGAGGCATGGTCCTGGTGGACCTGGAGGACACTTACCACAAGGTCGGATAACAAAGATGAGACCCAGTGGCAAAGACAGCCAGCAGAAGCCAGGACCTTTGTAGGCCCCTGGATCTGCACTCATAGAGCTGACTTCTAGAAGGTAGAGAGGTCCCAGTCCCAGGGAAGAAGGCAGAGAAGCATGTCATCTCTGTGGAAGGCAGAGAGATCTCAGCTCTGAGTGACTTCAGCTCCTGCTTCCAGCCAGCTCATTTAGGGAGGGCTGTCCTAGTCCAAGAGTTCCCCCACTGTCCATCCCCAGAGGCCACTACGATGAGCCCTTTCCTTCAATCACAGCATAGGTCAGGACTTCAGGACCCTGCCAACCTCTAAACTGGACCTGGAGGCAGGGATACAGGATACCTGGGGCTCTATGAGAGAAGTCTGAAGATTAAGAAAGCAGGATCTGATGATCAAGTGGGCATTTGGGATGGGATTGGGAGTCTGGTTAAGATGCAGGGGCAGGGACATCAAACAGTAGCTAGGCCTAGGAGGGAGGCATGTTCCTGACAGCCATGGAGAACGCTCAGTGGGACTTAAGAAGGGGGAAATGAGGTCCAAAGGAAGAGGAGCCAGCAGGACCCTGGTGCCTTGTCTGATCCTGGCCCAGACCTACCTGCGCCTGAAGCTCCTGAAGAATTGGCTTCCAGAAGCCAGAGTGATCTCAGCTCAGAGGGTTCCTGTTTACAGTCAGTCTATTCAGGGTGGGTCCTCCCTGAACTAAAGAACCTCATCCTGCCTCCAGGTCCCTTTGACTATTTATGAATTGGGGAATGACTTGTACTCTTATAAATTTGACTTATTTCTCTATATATTTTAGAAATGAAATCTTTATCAGATACACTGGTCGTAAAAATTCTTTCCCAGTTTTCTGTTTCCCTCCTAATCTTGGTTGCATTGACTTTGTGCAAAAACGTCAATTTAATGTAATCAAAATTATCCATTTTGCATTTCTCTACCTCTTGTTTGGTCGTAAATTCTTCTGTTCTCCACAAATCTGACAGGTAAACTATTCCTTACTCTCCCAGTTTGCTTATAGTATTAGCCTTTATATCTAAATCATTTACCCATTTTGACTTTATTTTGATATATGGTGTAAGATGTTGGTCTATGCCTAGTTTCTGCCATACTATTTTCCAATTTTTCAAACAGTTTTTGTCAAATAGTAAGTTCTTATCCCAGAAGCTGGGGTCTTTGGGTTTATCAAACAGTAGATTACTATAGTCAGTGACTACTCTGCTTTATGTAGCTAACCTATTCCACTGAACCACCACTCTATTCCTTAACCAGTACCAAATAGTTTTGATGATTACTGCTTTATAATGCAATTTAAGATCTGGTATGACTAGGCCACCTTCCTTAGCATTTCTTTTCATTAGTTCCATTGATATTCTGGACCTTTTGTTCTTCCAAATTAATTTTATTATTGTTTTTTTCTAGTTCTATAAAATATTTTTTGTTAGTTTGATTGGTATGGCATTGAATAAGTAAATTAGTTTAGGTAGAATTGTCATTTTTAATATATTAGCTCAGCCTACCCATCACCAACTGATGTTTTTCCAGTTACTTAGATCTGACTTCATTTGTGTGGAAAGTGTTTTGAAATTGTGTTCATATAGTTCCTGGTTTTGTTTCAGTAGGTAGTCTCCAAGAACCACCTCACTCCCCGCCGTGGGGTCACAAAGAGTTAGATATGACTGAAATGACTGAACAATAAATTAGCCAAGACTGTCATGTTGGCCTCAAGACAATCAGGTCTAATCTATGACAATCGTTTGCATGCATAGATTCTATAAGCTAAAGCCTTCCTTCAGAAGAGATTGCATTGGTGGTCTCTAGACCACAAGGATGAATTGTCATAGGGAAAAATCAAGTCAACTGAGGCACAAAACTCTGAGCACTAGAAGTTTATTTATTAAAATGAGTTTACTAAAAAAGAGGGCCAATGGCTTCCCCATTGAACTCAAAGTCCTGGAGGAGAGGCAGTTTTGTCCATCACTAGGTTTTTTGAACTCACCCTTTATGTTTTTAAGAGGTGCGAGGGGTACGTTTTTTGCATTGAACTCTAAAGATGTTTGAAAAATAAACAACAGACTATACACTTTTCACAAAAATAGTCCTTTGTCTTTATCTTATTTACTCATGTGTTTGCACATTTTTGTGTGTTAATTTGTGAATGATTTTTTTCAGTAAAAAATACATGTTGAAGAAAAAAATGAAACAGAACAGAAGTTGATAGGTGGGGAAAATAATATAAATGGTTAAAGGACTGACAGCTTCATGGGGGCAGGGACAATGTGATTGGTTTAAAGTCTGAAATGTGGGCTGGGAACAGCCCCCCTTGACACCTGAATCTTGTAGTAATGACTAATGATAAATACAACATGATAGATAACATAATGATAGATAACAAATTTCCTCTAATTGTACAAAAACACCTAGAGACAATATTTTCAGGAATGGCATCATCCTGGCTGGTAGAGATAATAACCAATGTTCTAGAATTGAATCAGGTTAGTTAAAGGTATAGAAAATAACAAATTTCCTTGACATAAAGTGATTTGCAGGTGATGCTGAGATAATAATTCCCTTTGAAGTAAAGCGTTTTAAGAGAACACCACACTTTTAAACTTAGCTCAGAGTTTTTCTTCAATTAATTGTGACTGATAGAAAAAATGAACTTTTGCATTTAACTGAGAGAAGAACACTGAACTTTTGAATTCATGATAGTTTGGAATCACTGCAGAAAGACAGCTGTTAAGATTGAAACATGCACATACTTGTTGTCCCAGAGAATAAATATCTTTGTAACCAAATTGGACAATTATTTACTACTTAAGGTGCCACTGACAAATTTTTAGTTCAAATCTCTTGGACCATTGTCTCATACCTTCAAGGGGTTCATGAACCTCTAAAGAAGAAAGGGTGCAAGAGGTCCAATAGTGAAGCATGCTGTCCTCTTCTGTACAAAAGGATGATAGACTCAAATTCCTGTATCTGACACATTTTCAGACATAGGCAATGCCATGCTTTTTTAAATTGTGTTTTTTAAGAGGATATCAATTTTATTTTAGTGAGCAGGGGCATTTAAAGATTAAAAAAAATAGAAATAAGTAATGACTTTATCAAAAAACTAATGGGTCAGAGCAAAATCTCTTATGCCTCAGGTAAATACAGAATAATATTGGTATTCTCCATGTGAACTCAGATAATGCAACAGAAAAAATAAGATTGAAAGTGATCACCAGGGAAATTACATTAGGCTTCTAGCTAGGATAGACCATGAAATAATTTGAATATTTAGTATATGTGCACCAAATGGTATCCCTGAGGAGAGGATTGAAAGTGCAGACAATGAAAGGGAAAGGGAAAGATTGAAAGTGGGGGTAATTTGTCAAGTACTGTGGACAGAGCAGGCCCATTCATAGCGTTTGGTTTCTAGTCTCAGCTGTGGGGATTTGGGTCAAGTCATTCAGCTATCCTGACCTCATGGTGTGACTTGCAAATGCGATGAGAATGATAGCCCTATCTATGTCATTGGTTTGTCGTGAGGATCCAATGTAATTATGTGTTAAGCTCTCTATAAATTCAATCATCCTTGGGATGTAAGTTAGTGGCATTTTAAAATGATTGGTTCTGGCCCTTTAAAATATTTCTCTTTGCCTGGGGATATAGAAAGTAGCTGAGTTTATATTCTGCTGATGGAGGGAAGGGGATATAAATATACGTGTATTTAGTCCACATTTGTTTTGTTGTTGTTTTTCAGGAGAGATCAGACATGAAATGAAGGAAATTACTGAAGAGGTAACCGTTTTTGTGGAAGAAACTCACAAGCAAAGATTCATGAGTGACAGTCCCTCTGATTTCAATTGGAGAGAAATCTGTGCAACTCATGAAAGAATCTACAATGGAGATAAACACAATAACTATAAACAATATGGAAAGGCTTTTAGAGAGAAGAGACATCTTGCTCAACAGCAGGGAATCCACACTGGAGAGAAAACTTAAGAAAGTAATCAATGTGGCAAAATCTTCCGGCTAAAGTCAGTCCTTGTTTACCATCAGAGAATTCATGGGAAATATAGAAATCTTATAACTGACCTGAATGAGGAAAGGCATTGAAATGGAGTACAGAGCTTCTTAGCAGAAAATTAACTCCGGGTACAAGCCATCTATGGACTCCATGTGGGAAGGCTTTCATCCAGAGATCATCTCATCCTCTCATCAGGGGTTTTATAATGAAAAGAAACTTTATGAATGTGCTCAGTGGGACATGCCTTTCTCTAGAACATGAAGGTGACTAGTGAAGGTTAAATTTTGGATTTGACTATAACAGAAAGATGAGATAAGGAAAATAATTCACGTACATCCTTCAGGTTGCAAAACCAAAAAGAAAGAGGGAATAGCCCCATAAACTGCAGAACTGTGTGAGAGAATCCATCTGGATGTTCTCAGAAATAGAATGTCTTCAGAATAAGTAAAAGACCTTGTGTCAATATTGTGTTGACTGGGGAGCAATCTTTGGTGAAGGGAAGACATCAGATTTGTTTGATCAAGGATATAAAAATTGGGGCAATTTAGGGGAATTTTGTGTTCTCCTACAGGCCACCTAATAATATATTAGTGTTTTAATTTTCCCACATCCCCTCCAAAATTTGTCACTTTCCTTTTCTGTCATGTTAGCCAGTCTGACACGTATGAGGAAGTAGCTTTGAGTTGTTTTAATTTTCATATCTCTCACCAATAGTGATTTAGAGCATTTTTTTCATATGACTGTAGATAGCTTTGATTACTTTGAAAACTTCTTGTTCATATCCTTTTTGACCACATATCAACGGAATGGCTTTTGTTTCTAGAAATTCGATTCGTTTTTCTATATGTTTGAGAAATGAAATCTTTAACAGAGAATCTCACTGTAAAAAATTTAACCCTGTCCATTCTCAAAGGTGTTTTGTTCCTGACTTTTACCTCTCCCAAACTGCTCTCCCTTCTATCAGCTCCCTCACCCCTTCTGTTATCCCCATTCCCTCCCTATCATAAGATAGATTTCTAAACCCAACTGAGTGTGTATATTGTTGCCTCTTTGAGCCAATTATGATGACAGTAAGGTCCATGTGATCTCCTCCCCACTTCTCCCCACCTTCTCCTCCATTGCAAAATCTCTTTCAGGCCTCTTTTATGTCAGATAATTTATCCCATTCTACCTCTCCCTTTCCCCTTCTCCCAGTGCATTCTTCTTTCTCATCACTTAATTTTTTTTAGATAATTATACCATCACATTCAACTCACTTCTGCTTTCTGTCTATGTATACTCCTAATTGCCTTAATAATGAGAAAGTTTTTTGGAGTTACAAGTATCATTTTCTCATGTAGGAATACAAATAGTTTAACCTTTATGGTATCCCTTATGATTTCTCTTTCCTTTTTTATGCTTCTCTTGAGTCTTCTATTTGAAGGTCTAATTTTCTATTCAGTTCTGATCTTTTTCATCAGGAATACTTGAAAGTCCTCTGTTTCACTGAATGTTCATTTTCTCCCCCTGAAGGATTTGTTAACAGAATTTTACTGTACTAATCTCTAACCTAGGAATGGCCAGAGGCAAAACACAGCAGGTCAGAGGCAGGTGTGCCAGCAAGCAAGTAGTGGTTTAATTAATTCACATCAGAGTGAGGAATGCAGTTTGCAAACCTGAAGAGAGCTTATCATGCTGGAATAAAGGCAGAGTTTATACACATAAATCACAAATGGGAAAGGGGGGAAGGTGGTGGGATTACAACCAAGGAAGATTACCATACGATGATTTCTAGGTCTTGAACAGTTTCCTATAGCAATCCCATGAGTGCAGGACTATACAGGTATTCTCTCATGCTCTGGCAACAGTTCTTAAGTTGATTATTTCAAATCTTGATGGGGAGGGGTTGTGATTACTCGATGGGGTACAGAACTGGAGTTCTGTGACAGGAACAGGTTTTACAATCTTTGATTGCTTCACGTAAGGTACACAGGCACAGAAACGTATGGAATGTCAGAGTTGATTGATCACCTTAAGCTGCATTGTGAGTCTCTGACTCTCAACCCATGATGTGCTGGGAAAATGAGAGCTCTGGGAAGTCTAAATTATTAGTATATTCATTATACACATCCCATCAATTAATATGAAAATCATAAATTCCTTCACAAATCATTCACTTTTGTTGGGTAGGTGATTGTTGGTTGCAATCCTAGCTCTTTTACCCTCTGGAGTATCATATTCCAAACCCTCCAATCCTTTACTGTAGAAGCTGCTAAATCTTGTGATACCCTGACTGTGGCTCCATGATACTTGAATTGTTTCTTTCTGGCTGCTTGCAATATTTTCTCCTTGACCTGGGAACTGTGGAATTTGGCTATAACATTCCTGGTAGTTTTCCTTTTGGGATCTCTTTCAGGAGATGATTGGGGGATTCCTTCAATTTCTGGTTCTAGAATATCTAGAATATCAGGGCAGTTTTCCTTGATTATTTCTTGAAAGATGATGTCTAGGTTCTTTTTTTTTGCCCATGGCTTTCAGGAAGTCCAATGATTTTAAATTTATCTCTCCTGGATCTATTTTCCAGGTCAGTTGTTATTTCAATGAGATAATTCACAGTTTCTTCTATTTTTTCATTCTCTTGATTTAGTTTGATCGTTTCTTGATGTCATTAGCTTCCATTTGCCCAATACTTTAAGGAATTATTTTCTTCAGTGAGCTTTTGTACCTCCTTTTCCATTTGGTTAATTCTACTTCTTAAGGAGTTCTTCTCTTCAGTGAATTTTTGTGCCTCTTTTACCATTTGCCCTTTTCTGGTTTTTTTTTTTAAGGTGTTATTTTCTTCAGTATTTTTTTATGCTTCCTTTACCATCCTGTTGACTCTTTTTTCATTTTCCTACATCACTCTCATTTCTCTTCCCAATTTTTCCTCTACCTCTCTTACTTGATTTCCTTTTTTTGTTTGTTTGTTTGCTTGTTGTTGTTGTTTGCTTTTTTTGGTGAGGCAATGGGGGTTAAGTGACTTGCCCAGGGTTACACAGCCAGCAAGTGTCAAGTGTCTGAGACTGGATTTGAACTCAGGTCTTCCTGACTCCAAGGCCACAGCTCTATCCACTGCACCACCCAGCTGCCCCTCTTACTTGATTTTCAAACTCCTTTTTGTGCTCTTTCATGGCCTGAGACCAATTCATATTTTTCTTAGAGGATTTGGATGTAGGAGCTTTTTTTGACTTCTGAGTGTGTGTTTTGTTCTTTTTTGGCACATAGTAACTTTCTATTGAAGGAATCCTAATAAAGCTGCCCCCAGTCCCAACATTCTAACTTCCTTATGGACCCCACTGAATAGCAGGCATGTCCTGATTTGACTACATAATCTGGTCTCAACCATATCATAGGGCCCCAAACTCAATCATAGGCAAACCCACTGCCCCCAGACTCAATCTTCTAGTTAGCCTGTGCCCTTAAATCCAATTCACATATTTCCCACAGAAACAGGTGTGTCCATGCACCCAACCACAACCACACCATCCATCTTGACCAAACATGACCACAATACCTAGCCAATCAGAATGCAGCATCTCCAGGATGTACAGCAGGATGCCTGACCACTAAACCATAGAAGGGCCCCCTCCTTAAAATGGCACCTGAACAGTAATAGTAAAGAACTGACCCAAAATAAACTTATGACATAGAGAGGCTTATTATAATATCATTATTATACATACATATACCCCTCAGTGAGTTTTTCTGTAATCATTGTGGGTAACTGCATGTGTAATTCCACCAAGGGTAGGATCCCTCCCCTATTACCTAATCCCTTAACAAACCCCTCCTGCCCTTCTGATATTAATCATATTCCTATATTCTATGTAAATTTTGGTCGTGTAATCAGCATCACATACACTATAAAATTGTCTCTTTTGCCTTACTGAATCTGTTAATTCCTTTAAAGAATTTAGCCACTCACCAGAGCATGAAACCTCTAATAATACCATAATAAATCTCTCTAACTGGCTTGGAGTAGGCCTGCACCTTTGAAATTCTTTAGAAATGTCCTGCCACAACTCAACCTGCCCTCATCACTATGGTCAGAATTTTTTTCTGTTGTTTGATCATTTTCCAGCCTTTTTCTTGATTTTTAACTCTATGCTAGAGTGGGGTTCTGCTTCCTAAGTGGAGGGGCACTATCCCAAGCTTCAGGTTTTTTGTGCAGCTGTTTTCAGAGGCAATTCTGGGGCCCTCTATGTTTTTGGCTCTTCCAAGGTGGTATGACCTAGAGAGAGGTGTGTTTACTTTTCTCCTATACTGTGCACTAGTTTATGAGCTACCACAAGCACTCTTCAATCCTAGAACTGTGACCAGGGTCCCCGGGTGGCAAGCTCTAGAGTGCCAGTGTTCCTCTTTGCACTGGGACTAAGACCCAGGACTGTGACCCAAATCTAACAGTCTTGCCCTAGTGCCAGCAAAGGGACCCCTATAAATCTCCTTCTGACATGTTGTACAATCCCCTCACCCTCTGTGGGATGAGAGGTTGGAAACAGCCAATGCTGCCACTAATTCAGTTGTACCAAGGCCTGCTCTTGGTTTGCTGGGGCCTGGTTTGCACTGGCATGGCCTTCACTGGACTGCACTCCTATCTCACACTAGTGCAACAGACTTTTCTTGCTAACCTTCTAAGTTGTCTTGGGCTGGAAAATTGTTTCACTCCATCTTTTTATAGGTCCTGCTGCACTAGATTTTGTTAAGAGTCATTATGGGTTTGGGGGAGAGCTCAGGCAAGACCCTGCCTTGGCCCTACCTCCAATTTGGGGACTTATAATAGTTAAAATAACTTATTCAGTCAAAGTTGTTCTTAAAAAATATTGCTGTTATTGATTACAATGTTTTCTTTGTTCTGCCCATTTCGCTCCTCATTATTTCATGCAAGTTTTTCCATGTTTTTCTAAAATAATTGAGCTCATCATTTCTTACAGCACAGTAGTATTCCATCACAATCATATACCACAACTTGATCAGACATTCCCCAATTGATGGGCATTACTGCAATTTCCAGTTCTTTATAATCCATTTCAATGCCTTTCCTTATTGAGGTCAGTTAAAAGATTCCTGTCACCTATGAATTCTCTGATGGGGAAAAAAGAACTGACTTTAGCTAGAAGGCTTTACCACATTGATTACATTCCTAAGGTTTCTCTGCAGTATGGATTCCCTGATGTTCAGTAAGATTGGAGCTGGATCTAAAAAGCCTTTCCACATTGGGTACATTCATGTTTCTCTCCAGTGTGGATTCTGATGTAGAACAGGACTATCCCTTCATGTAAAGGCTTTTCCACATTGATTATATTCATATGGTTTCTCTCCAGTGTGGATTCTCTGATGTAGAGCAAGAGAGTCCTTCCGTGTAAAAGCCTTTCCACATTGATTACATTCATAAGGTTTCTCCCCAGTGTGGGTTCTCTGATGCACAATAAGGCCAGTTCTCTGTGTAAAAGCCTTTCCACATTGATTACATTCATATGGTTTCTCTCCAGTGTGGATTCTCTGATGTATATCAGAACTCTTCCTACTTTTGAAAGTCTTTCCACATTGATTACATTGATAAGGTTTCTCTCCAGTGTGGGTTCTCTGATGTACAGTAAGATGGAATTTCTGTGTAAAAGCTTTTCCACATTGATTACATTCATAAGGTTTCTCTCCAGTGTGGATTCTCTGATGTGCAATAAGACCAGCCCTATATGTTAAAGTTTTTCCACATTGATTACATTCATATGGTTTCTCTCCAGTGTGGATTCTCTGATGTACATGAACACCATTCCTACTTTTGAAAGTCTTTTCACATTGAGAACATTTATAAGGTTTCTCTCCAGTGTGGATTCTCTGATGTACAATAAGACCAGTTCTCTGTGTAAAAGCCTTTCCGCATTGATTACATTCATATGGTTTCTCTCCAGTGTGAATTCTTTGATGTAGAATAAGAGTCTTCTTATATTTGAAAGTCTTTTCACATCGATCACATTTATAAATTTTCTCTCCTGTGTGGGTTCTCTGATGTGCATCAATACTCTTCCTACATTTGAAAGTCTTTCCACATTGATTGCATTTATAAGGTTTCTCTATAGTGTGGATTTTCTGATGTACACTAAGATATAATTTCTGTGGAAAAGCTTTTCCACACTGATTACATTTATAAGATTTCTCTATAGTGTGGATTCTCTGATGTACACTAAGTCCAGACTTACATGTAAAAGTCTTTCCACACTGGTTACATTCATATGGTTTCTCTCCAGTATGGATTCTTTTATGTACATGAATACCATTTCTACTTTTGAAAGTCTTTCCACAATGATAACATTCATAAGTTTTCTCTTCCTTGTGGATTCTCTGATGTACAATCAAACCAGTTCCCCATGTAAAAGCTTTTCCACATTGATTACATTCATATGGTTTCTCTCCAGTGTGGGTTCCCTGATGTTCAGCAAGACTGGAGCTGGATCTGAAAGCTTTTCCACACTTATTGCATTCATAAGGTTTTTCTCCAGTATGGATTCTCTGAGGTTCAGTAAGATCTCTTGTCTCTGTAAAAGTCTTTCCATATTGTTTACAGTCATAAAGTTTCTCTCCAGTGTGAATTCTTTCATGTATAGCACAGATTTCTCTCCAAGTAAAGTCAGAGGCACTGTCACTCATGAATCTTTGTTTGTGGATTTCTTCTACAAAAAGGCTTAGCTCTGCCGTAGTTTCCTTCATTTCAAGTCTGATCTCTCTTTCTGAAAAAAAAAAAAAACACAATAAAGCAAATATACTATATACACATATATATTTATGTCCCCTTCTCTCCACAGGCAGAACAAAAACTCAGTTACTTTCTATTTCCTCAGGCAAAGAGATAAATCTTCAAGCTTAAATGGGCAGAACCAATTATTTTAAAATGCCATTAGCTCATATCCCAAGGATGATTTCATTTACAAAGAGTTTCACACACAATCACACTGGATCCTTTCTTTCCTTCCTTCCTTCCTACCTTCCTTCTTTCCTTCCTTCCTTCCTTCCTTCCTTCCTTCCTTCCTTCCTTCCTTCCTTCCTTCCTTCCATTTCCTCTGTCCACATAGGGTATCATACTTTCACCTGCAGGTGCCCTGCCAGAGAGAACGTAAATTTTAATCTCTGATACTTTGAAAAATTTTTCTTAAAGACCAGCCTTAAACCCAAACCACTTTGGCTCTCATGGATTGGCCAACAATAGGTCCCAGGCCAAATGGTCATTGTTTGGGCCCTGATTGGCTCAGAATGAATGTAAATAGCTATTGCTTCTGTTTTGGTGGAAAACCTGAGAAGTCTTCTCCCAGGTAATTTTTTTTATGCTAAAGAGGTCATTCTCTGCCTTAATCACTGAATGAGCATTGCCTCAGTCAAACTGAAGCCAGTTAAAGATGTAGATTGAAAGGTCAAGGTCTCCCACTGCATCTTGGGCCATCTCCAGTTGTCCTGATTGATATCTGGCCACTGGACCCAGATGGCTCTGGAGGAAAAGTGAGGCTGGTGACTTTGCACCTCCTTGATGTCATTGTCCACTTTGAGAATGAAGGACAAACAATAACAACTCCGCAGTAGCTCTTCTCTTTGTTATGGATCCTCACAACAAACCTGTGATGAAGGCAGGGCCATCATTCTCATCACATGCACAACTCAGGTCATGAGCTCAGAATGGTTGAGTGACTTGATCTAAATCCCAGCAGCTGAGCCTAGAACACAAACCCTGTGACTGGGCATACTCTGTTCACATCTCTCCACAAATTATCTTCACTTTCAATTTTTCTCTTTCCTTTCATTGTCTACACTTTCAATCCTTTCTTCATAGATACAATGTGATTTGGTGCACATACACTGAATATTCAAATTATTTCATGATCTATCCTAGCTGTAAGCATAATGTAATTTCCCTATTGATCACTTTAAAACTTTTTTCTGTTGTAGTATCTGAGGTCACATGAAGAATAACAACAATGTTTTTTTTTTTTAAATTTTACTTACCTGAGGCATACAAGGTTTTGTTCTGGCTCATTAATTTTTTGGGGAGGATAGCCATTAGCTAATTCTCTAAAAGTATCTTTAAATGCCTCTGCTTACTAAAATAAAATTAAAATCCTTGTAAAAAACACAATTAAAAAAAATACATGATATTGCCCATCTCTGAAAATATGAGCTCATCATCTGTTTATGTGGAAGTGGACAACATCCTCACTTAGTCCCTTTTGCAGCCCTTACCATTTAGCGGTTCACAAATCTCTTGAAGGATGGACACAATGGTCCAAAAGATTTAGGTTAAAATTTTGTCGATGGCACCATAAGCAGTAAATAATTGTCCACTATGGTTACAAAGATATTTATCCTCTGGGACAACAAGCTTGTGCATGTTTCAACCATAACAGTTTTTTTTCTGCAGTGATTCCAAACTATCATGATAAGGGATATACTTCTTTTGGGGATTACGCAATGACTACATCAAACTGACTGCTTCTGACTAAGTGCAACATATTTTTTCACTTTCTCAACTTGAAGTCAAATTGTTTCCAAACTTCCAGGAAAGTTGGACATTCATGTGCAAATGGTCTCAGGCATGCACAGACTTTCATTGGCTGTCAGTGGTGCACCAGAGTAGTTCTCTCATTCCTGGATTACCTTGTAATTGCATCTCATCAAAGCTGTAATCAACAGATCAAGGTGTCACTGGGGTTTGTCTTTTTTTTAAATTTAGTATTTTATTTTTCCTAAATTACGTGGAAAAAACAATTTTCAACATTCATTTTAAAAACTGAAATCCAAATTCTCTTGCTCTCTCCCCACACCCCTCATTGAGAAGGCAATCAATTTGATATACACTTTACATGTGTAGTCATGCAAAACATATTTCCATATTAGTCATGTTGGAAAAGAAAACATAGACCAAAATAAAAATACAAGAAAAATAGTTTTAAAAAAAGTATGCTTCAAAGTATTCAGACTCCATCAGTTCTTTCTCTTATGATGGACAGCATTTTTCTTCACAAGTCCTTCAGAGTTGTCTTGGATCATTGTATTGCTGAGATCAGCTAAGTCATTCCCAACTGATCATCTTACAGTATTGCTGTTATTGTGTACAATGTACTCCTGGTTCAACTCATTTCACTTTGCATCAGTTCATATAAGTCTTTCCAGGTTTTTCTAAGAGCATCTAGTAGTCATCATTTTTTATAGCACAATAGTTTTCCATCACAATCATATACAACAAATTGTACAGCCATTCCCCAATTGATAGACATCCCCACAATTTCCAGTTACTTGCCATGAGAAAAGATCTGCTATAAATATTTGGGCATAGTTCCAAATTGCTCTACATAATGGTTGAATCAATGACTTAGCGTCTTAATTTTCTCACATCCTCTTCAACATTTGTTATTTCCCTTTTCTGTCCTATTAGCCAATCTAATTGGTTATCTAATCAGAATTGCTTTAATTTGCATTTCCCTAATCAATAGTGATTTAAAGCATTTTTTAAAATATGGCTATAGGTAGCTTTGATAACTTTATCTGAAAGCTGACTTCATACTTTTTTGATCATTTGCCAATTGTGGAATGGCTCTTATTTTTATAAATTTGACTCATTTCTTCATATATTTGAGAGATGAAATCTTTATCTGAGAAACTTGCTTCAAATTTTTTTTCACAGTTATGATTGCTATTTCCTAGCATCCTATTCCCCTCTCTGTTTATTCAATTCTCTCTCTCCTTTCTCCTTACCCCTGCTCAAAAGTGTTTTGCTTCTGACTGCTCCCACCAATCTCCTCTCCCTTCTATGAGCACTCCTTCCCTTCCCCTCCTAATTTCCTGTAGGATAAGAGAGATTTCTATATCCAATTGAGTGTGTATGTTATTCCCTTTTTGAGACAATTTTGATGAGAAAAAGATTTGAGTATTCCCTGTCACCTCCCTCATCTTCTCTTCCAGTGTAAAGGCTCTTTCTTGCTTCTTTGATGTGAGATAATTTACTCCATTCTACTTCTTCCTTTCCCTTTCTCCCAATGCATTCCTCTTTCTCACCCTTTAATTTTATTTTTTAAATAGTAACCCATCATATTCAACTCATATTTGTGCCCTCTGTCCATATCTACTCCTTTGAACTGCCTTAATAATGAGAAAGTTTTTATGAGTTACAAGTATCATCATCCCATGTAGGAATGTAAACAATTCAACCTTATTAAGTCCCTTATGATTTCCCTTTCCTGTTTACCTTTTTAACTCTAACCCTAAATGTGTGCTTCTCTTGAGTCTTGTATTTGGAAGTCAAATTTTCTATTCAGCTCTGGTCTTTTCATGAAGAATGCTTGAAAGTGCTCTATATAATTGAATGCTAGTTTTTCCCCCTGAAGGATTATACTCAGTTTTGCTGGGTAGGTGATTCTTCGTTATAATCCTAGCTCCTTTGCTCTCCAGAATATCATATCCCAAGTCCTCCAATTCTTTAATGTAGAAACTGTTAATTCTTGCATTATCCTGACTGAGGCTCCATAATACTTGGATTGTTTCTTTCTGACTGCTTGCAATATTTTCTCCTTGACCTGGGAGCTCTGGAATTTGTCTATAATATTTCTGGGAGTTTTCATTTGGGGATCTCTTTCAGGAGGTGATTAGTGGATTCTTTCAATTTCTATTTTACCCTCTGGCTCTAGAGTATCAGGGCAATTTTCCTTGATAATTTTTGAAAGATGATGTCTACACTCTTTCTTTTTTTTGACCATGGCTATAAGGAAGTCCAGTAATTTTTAATATATCTCTCCTGAATCTATTTTCCAGGTCAGTTTTTTTCTAATGAGATATTTCAGGTTGTCTTCTATTTTTTCATTCTTTTGGTTTTGTTTTATTCTTTCCTGATGTCTCATAGAATCATTAACTTCCACTTGTCAATTCTAATTTTTAAAGAATTATTTTCTTCAGTGAGCTTTTGTGTTTCCTTTTCCATTTGGCCAATTCTACTTTTCAAGGCATTCTTCTCCTCACTGGATTTTTGAAACTCTTTTATGATTTGGCTCTGCCCTGATGAAAATCTTCTAGGGTTTGCATTCTTGTAGCAGAGATGGCAGGCTCTTTGAAAACCATGGTCCCTAGGCAGTCACAGTAGAACGCATCATGAAACATCATGGATCACTACAGCTTTTCTACAAAAAATACCTTAAGGTGCCATTCACTGATATGCCAAGGTAGTTTTCTAATATGAACTTATCCTCTACTTATGTTGGTATTCTTATCTGGCAGCTTCTTAAAGGAATTGGTTGGTAAGATGGATTAGTCATTCAGTAGAGTTTCAGTGAGAGTGTAGCCTGTTTTTCTGTTGTAAAAAAAAACAAAGTTGTATCTGAAGAAATTCTTTCCTTTCGAAGGTTATTTTGTATATAAACATTATTAAAAAAACAAAACAAAGCAATATGTGCACTTGACCTTGAGGTACATTTGTCATTTAATGCACTACTTTTCATGAGCCAATAGAAAAATAATCTTTTTAATAGTAACTAGCAATTCGTTTTGACTGGTTATAGAGCTAAAAAAATGAATTTTTTTATGCCTCAGCAAGAGAGCTTGTCCAATTCTCCTTCCATTTTCCACCTCATACATGTATGAGCATTTTCATGGCATTCTGTTTAAAAATCAGAATACAACTGATGGTGCAATGGATAGAATGCTGCTGGGCTTTGAATCACTTAGACCTGAGTTCCAATCTCACCTCAGAAACTTACTAGTCCTGTGACCTTGGGCAAGTCACAGGACTTCTGTTTGCCTCAGTCTCTTCATCTGTAAAATGGGCATAATTGTAAGATCTAACTCTTAGGGTTCTTACAAGGATAAAATGAGACAGTATTTATAAAGCTCATGACACATGGTAGGTGCTGCATAAATGCTAGCTATTACTTTTATTTGATTCTATTTCCTCCCCAATTCTGCTCTCCTACTTGAACTGCTATTATCCTCACTCCTTTTATTCCCTTATTGCTCTGTTGTACTAAATGTATTTCCATTCCAAAACAGTCTCTTTTCCCTGCATCAGCTAAGAGTGAGGTTTGTGATCTTTTGCTCCTTCTCAAGCTATCTCCATGTTTGTGAACTAGATTCTGAGCTCCCTGACAGCAGAGACTCTCTTTCACCTTCCTCTATATCCTCATGGCTTAGCACAATACCTAAAACAGAAGGCACTTAATCAATGTTTATTGATTCCCTTACTGGGCCCAGGACTGATAGCAGTCCCCAGCCTCTACCTCTACTCACTACTGTTTGGGCCTCAGCCCTATTTCTGTCCCTTTCTTGTACTTAATCACCTCTAAATAGTCACCTTTGTCAGGTTCTAACCTGTTGGAATTGGAACAGAACCAATATTGAAGATCACAGAGGCTTCTTCCTAGGCTCCTGAAGGGTCTCATGCTACAGGACACCTGTGGGTCTCTAACTCCCAGCTCCCTATACTGATGTGATGATCACCTACATGAACCTAGCCCATGATTCCCCAAGAATGGGGACAGAGATTAAGCTACAGAGATCAGGAAAGTGATTCAGGTTGAGAATTTATGCAAAGCTTTGGCATGGATGACTTCCAAGTAAGACAGCAGCTTTCTCTCCTCCTCATGTGCAGCTAAATGGAGAGAGAGGAAAGCATGAAACAAGGCTACCAGATCCACTACCATTTTAGGCTACGTAATCTCAGCAGGGCCCTCCCTGGAGCAAGGCAATCCTTTGCTTTCTCCCTGACTGAGTCCCTATGTCACTCACCACAGCAGCTTTCCCAAATCATCTCATTTATCCCCAGCCTTCCATTATGGCTAGCTTCCACCCCCATCCCACCTCTCACTGAAAAAAACTGGACATTTATCAAGGGCTTTCTTATCCTTCTCATCTCACATAGATCAGATGCCTTCTTTCCCTTTTGCACCCCAGTATCAGATGGAAAGACTATTCTTTTGTTTGCTGAAAGAAATTCACTTTGCATTTGCAAATGATCTCATTCGACCCCCTCAACTACCCTCATATATTCCTCTTCTAGTATCTCCATTTTTTCATTAATTTTCACTCTCTCCCACACCAGTGACCCTTTCCCTATTACTACAAATAAAATCATTTCTCTCTACTCCTTAAAATACTCTCACATGATCTATGCATCCCCAGGAGATGGTGTCCAATATCTTTCCTCTATTTGTGGCTAAACAGTTCTAAATGGTCATTTCCATTTGGTGTCTCCATCTCCTTTCTCTTGCTTTCCTTGAAACTCTCTTTTGTTCCCTTTCTTTTCTTTTTTTTCTTCCCTCCCCCCTGCCCAAGATATGGCCACCATTAGACACACACACACACATAAACACATACACACACACACACACACGTAAATATACATATATATTTAATACATATATATGTCAAATTATTCTAGACATACTTTTGTTTATCAGTTCTTTCTCAGTATGCAGATATCATTTTCCTTGTTAATTTGGGTATTTATAATAGTCAAAAGAAAAAAAAGAAACTCTCTGCAGGCTAGCTCTCAATTTCATTGTTCAATGGAAACTCATCTCTCCAAAATGACCAGTAATCTCAAAATTGCTAAAATTCAATGGCCACTTCTTAATCTTGACTCTTCTTGACCTCTCTGCAGGCTTTGACACTCTCAGTCTCCCCCTTTCCTTGATCCTCCCCTCTCTAGGTTTTAGTGAGATGACTCTCTCCTGGTTTTACTTCTACCATATTCAAAAGGAAACTCATTCCCTTACCCCCAATTCTCCCATTCCTAATACTACCTAAGGCATCCTCCCAACAGTGCAGCCTCAGAAATGAAATGTCATGGACTCCTCATTGTCTCTCACACATTCACATTCCTGACCCCCTTGTTCAATCTGTTGCAAAGTCCTGTTGATTCCACCTTTGTGACATGTCTTCCACACATCTCCTTCTCTCCTAACATTGTCACTTTCTTGGTTCAGATCCCAATCACCTCACTCTAGAGATATTGCCTGCTGCTTGGTCCAGCTGCCTCAAATCTCCCCAGTCACTCCTCCACCCAGTTGTCAAGTTCATCATCCTAAAGCTATCACCTGACCATGTTATCACCTACTCAATAATGTCCAGAGGCTCCTCAGCAAAAGGATGAAATATAAAATCCTCTCTCGACCTGTTAAAACCCTTCATCACTTATCATTTTGCTACTCTTCCAGTCTTCTTTCACCCTATTCACCATAGATGCTACAATCCAGTGGTGTGGGCCTCCTTTCTGTTCCATGAACAGGACACTCCACCTCTTGACTCTGTGGCTTTTCCTCCCTGCCCCTGTTACCTGGAATGTTTACCCTGGTTTCCCTGAAGTTTCAGCTAGAGTCCTCCCTCCACAGTAAGACTGCCCCAATGCTCCTTAACTTTAGAGTCTTTCCTCTCTTGACTAGCTCCAATTTGTCTAGTCCATAGCAGGTTTCTACATCGTTGTGGGCATGTTGTCTGCCCCACCAGACTGGGAGCTCCATGAGGGCAGGGGATGTCCCTTGCATCTCTTTATGTCCCTGGTGCTTAGCAGAGGACCTGGCATGTAGCTGGCACTTCACTGTTTGTTTACTTGAAGAAGGTCTAAGAAAGAGCTCATATAGGATAGCCTAATCATTTTTTGCACTTTCAGAAGAATTCTATGCCCTCAAATTCCAAATGATGACTTTTTTTGGGATCACAGATTGATCCCAAGAAGGGTGCTGAAAGGCCATGGTGTTCAACGTCCTCATTTTACAGATCGGGAAACTGAGGATCAGTGGTTCTGTGACTAACCAAGGAAGCCACTGCTGAGAAATATCTGAAAAAAAATTCCAAGTCAGGTCTTTCTGCCCCCAAATCTAGCACGCACTTCACCACAACACCTAGGAGCCTCTTGTAATCACAGCTCTCATATACCTGCTTTCACCTCACTCACCTGGACAGCAGATTTTTAGGCCTTCTTTCTCCAGCATCCATGGCACTTCACTTTGCTCCAAATAAGAGATCACATCTTCTCTGGGAACTGGAAGCCCTAGGCATGGGGAGTCAGTTAGGGATGAGCATTTAAAGAAACTTGTAATTTAGTTCTCTTTAGGGAAAGGTGTTCAGACCCAGAACTGCTCCATTTTGAGATTCACTCCATTATGTTCACATATATGAGTCTCTATTCACCCATTAGGGATTGTGATGCATGTAACCCAAAACAGAAAATGCCACATTATCCTGGTTTACAGCCTTTTCTGAGAAAGAGCCAAACCTCTGCCCCTCATCCTGTCAAGTTCCATTCTGGTAGAAACTCCTAATTCTAAAACTGTCTAAAAAGTGCTATTGTTCAAGACCAGCTTCAAGCCACAGAAAGAGGGACCTTGATGAACCAGCTTTTGCACTCCCCCCTTCCCCATTCTTTCCTCCCTGAAACCTATAGAAATCTTATGTACTGTTCATTTGGGGAGTCTGTGCCTCTTCAAATGAGATTCTCCTACTGGCAATCTCATTAAACCCTGGTTGGTCCAAATTCTATTTCTTGGCTCATCTGTTACTCCTGGCAATGCCAGGGACATGCAAGCAACGGTGGTTCCATGGACTCCTGAAGTATAGTCTGATAGCATTTATTTTCTGAGCTCTGGGGAGAGGTGGAGGAGAAGATCATAGAACCAGGTTGGAATCAGAAAATTTGGTCCTGATATGCCTTCTTCATAGAAGGAAGGACTCATTGCATACTTTCCATTCTCCAGAAATTAAGAGGCAGCTGACGGTGCAGTGGAGAGAGCCCTGGGTCTAGAGTGAGGAATGTCAGAGTCTAAATTCAACCTCAGACATTTACTAGCTGTGTGCCCTGGGACAAGTCACTTAACCTCTTTTTTGCTTCAGTTTCCTCAACTGTCAAATGGGGAGAATGAAATCACCAAACTTGGAAGGTTATTGTGAACATAAAGTGACATAATATTGTAATATTCGTGACTTAACACCTGGCAAATAGGCAAATAAGCAAATCAGTGCTTCTTCCCTTCCCTTCCTTTCCCACTGTCTGTGTTAGAATTTTAGGGCAATGTGAAGGAAGATTAAGGACAAATTCTGTACACTAGGGACAAGTGAGAGTTTTGAGCTACAAATTGACATTCATTAAAAAGAAGAATATTCCCAATTCTTGATCCATCCCAAAGAGGCAGAGGTGACAAGAAAAAGCTACCCAAGCAGTTTTCAGAGATCTTCCAGGAAAAATACAAGTCCAGGAAGATGTTCGAGTAAATAACCTGGAACATTACTTCATGTTTGAGATTTGTCCATGCTGGTTTCATCTTTGATCTGAAGCTACCTAGAATTGGTAAGAGACAGCTTTAGGTTCCTGTCACACAATGCAAAGATGTTTTATAGGAAAACCAAGCTGCAGGAGGACCCTGCCCCTGGGACACAGGATATTTACACTTTTCTCTAACAATTGATAAATGCTCCAAACACTGCACACTAGGGAATGAAGATATTCCTTTGATTGCAGACTCAATGTTACCAAGGGAAGTGTTCTTACCCAGGGAGAGCAGGTTCTGGGCATTCTCCAGCATGACCTCCTTGTACAGCTCCTTCTGAGGATGGTCCAAGAGGGCCCACTCCTCCTGGGTGAAGTCCACAGCCACATCCTTGAATGTCACCAACCCCTAAATTAATAAAAGTATAGATATAGAGCTGAAGGACACTTTAGAATTAAATAGTCCGACCCTTGTTAGAAATGAATATTTCTAGCTTGTGTTTAATAACTAATTATTGTATTAGGACCAAGGTTTTACTCCTTTACTGCCTCCTTATCCAGAAACCAACCAGTGTGGGAAATCTCTTAAAGATTTACCCAGGCCAAGAGCTAATCAGACAGTAAAGGAAATTCTAAGTTTGGGCTAATGGGTATTCCTGCTCATTGTGTTTGCTCAGACAGGTCTGAGAAAATGTTGATTTTCCCTTTTATCAAGACAGGTAATATGGAAATTGATGTCTATTTGGCCAAGATTTGGGTGACCTAAGTCATATACCCAAAGACCCTCATTTTAATATAGCCTACCTCTCATCATGTTAACCAGTCAGAGTTGATTATCACCCCTCAGGAACATCTACTCTTTGAAGGGCATAGAAACTGTGAGCCCACCATCATAGGAGTCTTTGGTCTAAAAGAGATAACCAAATGACCACCCTTTCATGGTCATGTGCTGGCCTTATGAATAAAATGATTAAATTACACAGAAACTATGTCTCTCAGAAATTTTTAACTGTGACACCCTCATCAATTTATAGGAGGAAAGTGAAGCACAGAGAAGAGATTTCCCAAAGGTCATACTCTTTATGAGAGTCAGAGTCAACTCCTAAAACCACAGTCAGTAAGAGCCTGATCTGATTTTGAGAAAAGCATTTTATCTGATAGGTTGGAACAAAACTGAGAAATGTCTTAACTACAAAATGTGTCACCCTGTGGAATCAGGGAGCAAGTTTGTGTCCTATCTGTGAGGTAGGTGGATTTGTGGAGGAGAATGAGAGGGTGATGGGAAATTTCTTCCTTATCAGAACTGATATATGTGATATGGTCTAAAGAAAATTCTGCAAAGAATTTGAGAAACTGAGAAGTACAGCATATACTGGGGGAAGTGTATCTAGTTTGTTTCCTGAGAAGCTGGAATAAAGTCTTATCTGTCTGAAAACATTGAGTAGGATGAGGTAGTTTCTAGACAAGTGAAGGAGAGTTTATCTGTTGTTATGTTGAGGGCTGGAGGTCACTCTGGAGATGATGTGTCACAGCCAAAACAGCTTATGCCTTTGCTTTAGGATTGCTTTCAGGTGTCTATGACATTTATTCCTTAGGTATAATATTTCATTACAGTAAAACAAGAGTAACTAGAATGGAAGAAAGAGGCTTTCTTCATTGATTAAAAAAGCAATATTATAATAATTTGGGTTTTGTTTGAGCTAATTCATGAGAAAAATGTTGCCAGTTTCTTTATGAGAAATAAATGATCTAAACACATCCCAAGAACTCTAGACACTTGGCAGAACAAGAGTCAAGAAGCTGAGTTAAGAAGTCTCCTAATATACCACATACAGGAGAGGCAGGCCAGATCTGAAAACACCCTGATACTTGGGAAGAGGTCATCTCTATTTCCAACCTGCTACATGTACAACATGTGTTTGACCAATGCACTTAAAATCTGGTGACTTTCCATTTCATTTTCTTCCATTTCCATCATAAGCAGAGGATTCACTTTATCAGAGATTCTGATATTTGGGAACAATTCTCCATTGCGTATATAAAATTGCTGTTCCATTTTAAATCATTTTGATTTCTTCTTTAAAACATCTGATTTATGGTCTATGTGTAATCCACATTTCATCTTTTATGTTCTTTATTCTATTATTTGACTTCTGAACAATTGAAGAATTTCTTGCTCTTTTACACTTTTTGAGATTCCCAAGAATTTCTCTCAGGTCCCTTGAGTCACTTATCTTTTCATAGTATTCATAGTGTGGATTCTCACTAAAGGAAGACAGTCCTTTTATTGATAGATTGCTGCACTTTAATTGAATCCCTATCTCACACCCAACCCAAGCCTCCCACAGCTATCCTTCACCAATAAGGGGTGGGGCTATGAACTCCAAACCTCCTTTTAAGGAGCAAATTCACCTTCAGTATCTCCTCATTTCTCACCTGGGTCTACTTCTTTGGGACCTAATATTTTAAAAAAAAACCACATATTTCCACATTAGTCATGTTGTAAAAAAGAATTAGAACCAAAGGGAAAAACCATGAGAAAGAAGAAATAAAAAAAGAGAGAGAAAGAAAGTAGTATGCTTTGATCTGCATTCAGACTCCATAGCTCTTTCTCTGGATGTGGATAGCGTTTTCCATTATGAGTCTTTTGGAGTTGTCTTAGATCATTGCATTGCTGAGAAGAGACAAGCCTATCAAACTTGGTCATCACACAATGTTGCTGTTATTGTGTACAATGTTCTCTGAGTTCTGCTCACTTCACTCAGCATCAGTTCACGTAATACTTTCCAGGTTTTTCTGAAATCCGCCTGCTCATCACTTCTTATGGAACAATAGTATTCCATTACATTCATATACCACAACTTGTTCAGCCATTCTCCAGTTGATAGGCATCCCTGAATTTCCAGTTCTTGGCCACCACAAAAAGAGCTGCTATAAATATTTTTGTACATGTAGGTCCTTTTCCCATTTTTATGATCTCTTTAGGATACAGATCTAGAAGTGGCATTGCTGGGTCAAGGGGTATGCACAATTTTATAGCCCTTTGAGTGTAGTTCCAAATTGCTCTCCAGAATGGTTGGATTAGTTCCCAACTCCACCAATGCTTTAGAGGTCCAATTTTCTGACAACCTCTTTTGAGACTTTTCTGACTGACTTCTCTACCATGCTCCTGAATTGGGTATCTTTTCCCCACCAAGATACCTTTTAATCTTTCTCTTGTGTGTTGTCTTCTTCTGTTAACTGCCAGACTAAGGGAATGGAAAACCTAGAATCTGCCACGTCAAGCCTCCCCAAACAAAACAAAAGACAGAGGAAAGCAAATACACAAAAACGAAGGACAACCTAGAAGAAGAGAAGGAAAAAACAATAACACTCAAGGAAAATCTGCCCTTTACCCATGCAAAACATACTGAACTCAAAAACAGGGTGTACACAGACAACCTAAGTATCATAGGTCTCCCAGAAGGACAAAATTGGGTAAAACAAACAAACAAAAACATTGACACAATCATGAAGGAAATAATCAAAGAAAATTTGCCAAATCCTCTGAACACAGATAATGAAATTCAAATTCAAAGAATTCACAGATCACCTACAGAAAAAAAGAAACCCAACTCTGAGTCAGCAAACTCCAAAATAAGTAATAGTTGAATTTGAAAATTCAATTCAGAACCAAAAGGTCCTACAAGCCAGCAGAGGACTGAGCATGGAGCCCAGTGAGACCCACCTTGCAGATGTGAGCTGATAACAATATGGAGAGAAGTGGTTGTTCAATAATAAAGCGTCTGAAATATTTTTTAAAAGAAAACTAGAATCAAAGAGATTATTTGCTTCTTAAACACCCCAAACAACAGAAATGAAAGAGGAGTGAATAAAAATAGACAACAGAAAGAAACAATCGAAAGATCAGTAAGATATTTTTTTCTAAAAGTGTACAAGGAGGGGCAGCTAGGTGGCACAGTGGATAGAGCACCAGCCCTGGATTCAGAAGGACTTGAGTTCAAATCTGGCCTCACACACATAACACTTACTAGCTGTGTGACCCTGGGCAAGTCATTTAACCCCGTTGCCTAACCAAAAAAAAAACAAACAAAAAAACCCAACCCCCCCCCCCCCGAAAAAAACAAAAAAAAACCATAGGGGGCAGCTAGGTGGTGGCGCAGTGGATAGAGCACTGGCCCTGAAGTCAGGAGGACCTGAGTTCAAATCTGGCCTCAGACCAAAAACTTGACATGTACTAGCTGTGTGACCCTGGGCAAGTCACTTAGCCCCAATTGCCTAAAAGTAAAAAAAAATAAAATAAAATAAAAGTGTACAAGGAGACAGGGATGAATGAGAAAATCTGGTAGAGATAAAAATGAAAAGAATGACAGGGGATATTATGAACAGAATCTTGCAAAATCCTGCCTTCAGTAGAATGCTTCTTTTGTGGGACCATACAACAACATGGGAAGATACATGAACCGGGGGAGAGAAGAAGAATGATAGGGAGAAGAGAGTGATGGGCCAAGGTCATATCAAGGACCTGAAATTTTCAATAAATTCTATATGCATTTATTAAGTACCTACTATGTGCCAGGTACTCTGCTATAAACTGAGATTATAAAAAGAGGCAAAAGACAATCCTTGCCCTCAAGGAGCTTACAATCTAATGAGGGATTAATATGCAAACAAATATATACAAAGCAAGCTATACACAGGGGAAATAGGAAATTACTAAAAGAGAAAAGGTACAAGAATGAAGAGGGGTTTGGGAAGGCTTCATGTAGACAGTTTTTAGTTTTTAGTTGTGACTTAGAAGAAGCCAGACAGGTCAGCAGAGATGCAAGACTGGAGGTCAGCAGAGAGATTAGGGCAGGAAAGGGAGATGTGAGAATCATCAGCACAGAGATGGTGATTAAATCCATGGTAGCTGATTGAGGAGGTAGACGGGAGTGCTTGAAGCAGACGGAGCAAGCAGGATGCAAGATGTGAGATATGACATAAAATGCAAGGTGTGACCAGCCAGAAAAGTGATCAAAGAAGATGATGCATTGATGCCCACCATAGACTTACCTGTGTGCTTTCACAAAACACTCCTCTAGGGAGCCAAGATGTCGGGGTAAAAGCAGTGACTTGCTTGAGCTCTCCCCAAAACCCCTCCAAATATCTGTAAAAAATGGCTCTAAACAAATTGTAGAGCAGCAAAACTCACAAAAAGACAGAGTAAAACAAATTTCCACCCCAACATAACCTGGATGGTTGATTGGAAAAGTCTACTGCACCAGACTGGGAGAGGAGTGTGGTTCATGGGTTCACTCAGGGAAAGACTGGGCCTCAGCAAACCTGGAGCAGGCCTCCGGGAGTTGAATCAAGGGGAGCTGTGGCAGTTTCCAGACTCCTCACCAAAGACAACTTAGAAGGTCAGTAGGAAAGGTCTGTAGGACAGTGGTGAGAGAGGAGCTCGGTTTGGCCCTAGTCCTGGCACAGCCCCAGGGCAGTGGCCTCTTCTGGAGCTCTCAGCCCACAGATGGAGGGGGAATCTAGTGGCTAATCAGAGGGGGATTGCAGGGATATCTTTGCTGGTGCTGAGGCAGAATTCTCTTGCCCGTGCTTGGATCTGAATTGCAGTCCTGGGTGGCCATCCTGGGGCAAGGAGGAGCATTGGTTTTGTGGAGCTTGTGGCAGTGGTGCAGAAGGAATCCTCCTCACAATTCCAAGGCAGAAAAGAGTGCCTGTGGTCATTTATAGACCACAGCACAGGCCAGGGAAGGAGTAAACCCCTCACCCTTGATCTTACCATCTTGGAAAAACTGAAAATTTACAGGTCCCTGGAAGTATCTCTGAAAACAGCTGCACAAAACCCCCAAAGCTTGGGATAGTACACCCTCCACACTGGAAGCAAACCTGTACCTTAACAAAGAGTTTAAAAGTCAAATAATTGGCTGAGATCATGAGCAAACTTCACAAAAAAAGTCAGACCATAGAATCTTTCTTTGGTGACAAAGAAGATCAAAACATGCAACCAGAAGAAGACAACAAAGTCAAAGCTCCTACATCCAAAGCCTCGAAGAAAAATATGAATCAGTCTCAGGCCATGAAAGAGCTCAAAAAGGATTCTGAGAAGCAAGTAAGAGAAATAGAGGAAAACTGGGAAGAGAAATGAGAGTGATGCAAGAAAATCATGAAAAACAAGTCAACAGCTTGCTAAAGGAAATCCAAAAAAAAAAAAATACCGACGAAAATAACACCTTAAAAAATAGACTAAGCCAAATAGCAAAAGAGGTCCAAAAAGCCAATGAGGAGAAGAATGCCTTAAAAAGCAGAATTGGCCAAATAGAAAAGGAAGTCCAAAAGCTCACTCTAGAAAATACTTCTTTAAAGGACCCACATGTACAAAAATATTCATAGCAGCTCTTTTTGTGGTGGCAAAGAATTGGAAATTGAGAGGATGCCCATCAATTGGGAATAGCTGAGCAAGTTGTGGTATGTGAATGTGACGGAATACTATTATGCTATAAGAAATGATGAACAGGCTGACTTCAGAAAAACCTGGAGAGACTTGTGTGGTCTGATGCTGAGTGAAGTGAGCAGAACCAAGAGAATGTTGTACACAATAACAGCTATGTTGTGTGATGACTAATATTGATAAACTTAACCCTTCCTGGCAATACAAGGATCTAAGACATCTCCAGAGGCCTTGTGATGGAAAATGCTATCCACACCCAAAGAAAGAACTATGGAAGCTGAATTGTTATTTTTTTTCTCTTCTGTTGAGTTTTCTTTCCTCTTTCTGATGGTTCCTCCTATTGGTTTTAATTTCTACTTACAACATCACTAATGTGAAAACATGTTTAATAGAAATGTGTGTGTATAGCCTATATCAGATTGTGCACAGTTTTGGGGAGGGTAGTGGGGAAGAAGGAGGAGAAAAATTTTAAACTCAAAAGCATATGGAAGTGATTATTGATAAATCAAAATAAATTAATAAAAAAACAACAAAAACAACAACAACAACAACAACAACAAAAGAAAATACTTCCTTAGAAGACCCACATGTACAAAAATATTCATAGCAGCTCTTTTTGTGGTGGCAAAGAATTGGAAATTGAGAGGATGCCCATCAATTGGGAATAGCTGAGCAAGTTGTGGTATGTGAATGTGATGGAATACTATTATGCTATAAGAAATGATGAACAGGCTGACTTCAGAAAAACCCGGAGAGACTTGTGTGGTCTGATGCTGAGTGAAGTGAGCAGAACCAAGAGAATGTTGTACACAATAACAGCTATGTTGTGTGATGACTAATATTGATAAACTTAACCCTTCCTGGCAATACAAGGATCTAAGACATCTCCAAAGGCCTCATGATAGAAAATACTATCCACACCCAAAGAAAGAACTATGGAAGCTGAATTGTTATTTTTTTTCTCTTCTGTTGAGTTTTGTTTCCTCTTTCTGGTGGTTCCTCCTATTGGTTCTATTTTTACTGACAACATCACTAATGTGAAAACATGTTTAATAGAAATGTGTGTGTATAGCCTATATCAGATTGTGTGCCATCTTGGGAAGGGTGGTGGGGAGGAAGGGGGAGAAAAATTTTAAACTCAAAAACATATGGAAGTGATTGTTGATAAATCAAAAGAAATTAATGAAAATTAAAAAAAAAAGAAAATCCTTCCTTAGAAATTAGAAAGGAGCAAATGGAAGCTAATGACTTTATGAGAAATCAAGACATTATAAAAACAAAACCGGAAGAATGGAAAAATAGACGCTTGTCCCTCTCCAATTTTAGGGTACCTTTCTGGGGTTCTTCAGTCTTTCAAGCATTAACGACAGTGGCTCAACAATCTCATTGACAAGTCTTTCCAACACATAAGGATATGATTCATGGGCCAAAGGATTTGGATATCAAAGACAAATAGATGTTTTACTCTCTGCTTAATTATCTTGTACATGGACTTCTTGGCCACTTTTCCATTACTTCAAGTGCAAAGGTCATTCTCCTTGGCATAGAGAAGGAAAAGAAGAGCAAAGCAATGCTTTCTCAGTCAGGATGGCTGGGGAGGGAGGAAGGGTGAAAATCTGGAACCCAGAGTTTTAAGAACAAATGTTAAAAAAATTGTTTTCACATGCAACTGGGAAATAAGATAAAGAGGCAATGGGGTATAGAAATCTATCCTACCCTACAGAAAAATTGAAGGGGAAGGGGATAAGAGAAGAGGGAAGAGACAGAAGGGAGGGCAGATTAGGGGAAGGGGTATTCAGAATGCATACCATCTTGGGGTGGGGGGAGGGACAAGATGGGGAGAAAATTTGGAACTCAAAATCTTATGGAAGTGAATGTTGAAAACTAAAAATAAACAAACAAACAAAAGTAAATAAAATATAAACAAACAAACAAAAAAAGAAGAGCAAAGCAATCCTGGCATTGGTCAATCATTCCACCCAGCCCCAAACCAAGGTCCTCTCCTCTCTTGTTTTCTCCTAAGAGAGTTTGAACCTACTTTTTTTAATTGTCTTCATTTCCCCTCAGTTGATCATGGGCATCGACAATACTGACCTATTTTACATGGCCATCCTATATTCTGTGCCTTCCTTCTCAAGTTCTTTGAGTTGTCTGTGCAAGATTTCTTCCAGGAACTTTTCATCTTCCTCCTCTGGGAAGAGCACTGGGCCAGGAGTCAGGAAGGTTGATGTTGGGGAAGACCTTAGTTCACATCAAGCCTCAGACATTCATAGCTGTGTGACCCTGGGCAAAATTCTTCACATCTGTCTCAGTTTTTTTTTTTAAGGCAATTGGGGTTAAGTGATTTGCCCATGGTCACACAGCTAGTAAGTGCCAAGTGTTTGGTCTAAGGCCACATTTGAACTCAGGTCCTCCTGACTTCAGGACCAGTGCTCTATCCACTCACCTAGCTGCCCCCTATTAAAGCCTTATTCAATAAGGCCTTGTGATATATCACAGCTGAATATTCTAGCACTCTTTCACATGGTGATATTTTTCTCTCGTATTTGTCTTTTTTTTTTTTTTTGCTTTTTGGTGAGACAATCTGGGGTTAAGTGACTTGCCCAGGGTCACATAGCTAGTAAGTGTCAAGTGTCTGAGGTCAGATTTGAACTCAGGTCCTCCTGACTCCAAGGACAGAGCTCTATCCACTGTATCACCTAGCTGCCCCCTTCAGTTTTCTAACTGTATGAACTGAGAATAATGTCTCTGGGGGTGGCAGAGCCAAGATGGCAGAGAGAGAAAGGAAGCAATGTAGTGAACTCCTCTCCAACACTTAATGAATCTGGACAATGCACCAGATAGAATCTTGGTAAGGAAAACAAGAAAAATCTGTGAGTCCTGGATCCAGCTTGGCATGGGGGTGGGGGAAGGGAGGTCTGTGGACCCTGGGAACAAGTCTAGCGATGAAGACACTGCACGAGGAGCATTCCTGCAATCAGATGCTATGTAACAGGGCAAGAAGGCTCAGACCAACATCAGGGAACCGCAATAGGATGGCTGCACCTGCCAGCTCTGTCACCCTCTGCCAGTCCCAGCACACATAACCAGGGTCAAGGGAATCAGCATGAAGCAGTGGAATTCCTGGCTAGGAGAGGGCCTGGGGGAATGATCGAGGAAGTTCAGAAGCCAGTAGAAGCAAGGGTGTGTCTCAAACCTCAGGTTCAAAGAAGCATCTGGCTTCCAATGTCCAGTGCAGCTTTCAGGGGAGTAACTAGGGTAGGATTCCCAGAATAAAGGGGAACTACAATTCTGCCCCTCTGAACCAGCTAGTAGAGCTCATTAGTTGGCCAGTATGGACAGAGACCAGCAGCAGTCTACTCTTGCACAGACTGAAACCCCAGAAGAAACTTACAAAGCTCAGAGCAGGAGGGCCACGATTCAATTTTGCCCTGGATCATACCACTCTGGGAACACTGAAAGCTCATAGGCCTCTATCCTGCCCCCAAGATCTTGGAATAAGACAACATTCAATACTCCAAGAAAGCAGCAATAAGACTAGGCCAGACATTCCCTCCAGGAGTGCTACCGAGCTCAGCTCTAACTTCAAGTTAAAGTCAGGAAATAAGCTGGAGGAATAAGCAAGCAATAAAAGAATGTCACCACAATGAAATATGGTGGCAGGGACATTCAAGACACAAACACAGAAGACTGACTCATATCGGAAAGCACTGCCTCCAGAAAAACACAGCTTGGTCACAAACTCAACCAGAACTCCTGGAAAAGTATGAACAAGAGTTAAACATATTTATAAATGGAATGATAGTGCTTGAGGGGGAAATAAATGGAAAAGAAATGAGTGCTGTGGAAGAAAGCATCAAGAAATTCAGAGTTTGGCACCAGAGGTCCAAAACCTTGGTCAAGCAACAAACTCTCTAAAAAATTTGAATAGACTCAATAGAAGCCAATAAGCAATAGCAAATACTAAAACAAATTCAAGAGGGTGAAAAAATAAGAAGAAACCAAAATGTATCTCATAGTAAAAACCACTCACACAGGAAAGAGAACAAGGAAAAGCTAAATATCATTAGGCTATCTGAATGCCATTAAAAAAAAGGAGCTTAGACATAAGATTTCAAGAAATCTTAAAACTGCCCAGACATCTTAGCATTAGAGCACAAAGTGAAAATAAACCACAGATCACTTCCTGAAAAGAATCTCTAAATGAAAACTCCCAGGATCATCATAACCCAAATGCAGAGCTTCCAGGCAATGAGAAAAATATTGCAAACAGCAACAATTCAAGTACAAAGGAGCCACAGTTAGGATCACACACAATTTGGCAGCAAAGGATATGGTCTAATATCCAAGAGTAATTTATCCAACAAAACTGATTACAATGATAGAGGGGGAAATGACCTTTAATGAAAGGATTTCCAAGCATTCTTGAGGAAAAACCATAACTGAGAGAACTTTTGAAGTTCAAACACAAGTGAAGAGAAATATAAAAAAGTAAATAAGGATGAACTAACCTACAGGATCAAAAAAAAAAGATAAACTACTTATAGTCAAATATGGAGAGATTATATGTGTCCTCTCAGATCTCTCTCAGGGTTCATAGAGGGAATTAAATTGGAAAAGACCTGTTATGGCTTAATCTTAAGGAAAGGGTGGAAAGAGAAGAAGAGTGGATGAAAAGGAGGCTTGGGAAGTATCTCACATAACGAGGGGACACAGGTAGACATCTATACAAACAAGGAAGACAGAGTAGGTGGGAACAGCTGATGCTTGAACCTCTGTCATCTAGTCAAATGATCTGGATGGAGAAATACATTTTACTCACTAGTGAAAAATGAAGGAAAGGAGAGAAAGGGGAGAAAGGGGAGAAAAGGGAGAAAGAATTAGAGGAAAGGTAGATTAAGGGAGGGATTAGTCCTAAGCAGAACAAATTCAAAGGATGCACAAGAATATTTATAATTCTTTTTGAGGTGGCAAAGAAAGGGAATCTATGAGATTACCCATAAATGGTGGAATGGGTGAACAAGCAAGGTCCATAATTGTGATGGAATACTTGAGTTAGCATAATGACCAACCAATGACCAACCATGTTTCCAGAGGTCCAATGATGATGAAACATGCTGCCTACCACCTAAAATGGAAGACTCTGGAACAGAATGAGAAATATTTTTTTAAGACATAGCTACTGTGGATTTTTTTTTTAGATTGACTATGCATTGTGTTTAATGGGTTTGGTTTTTCTTGTGTTCTCAGTGGTGGGCAGGGGAGCAGGCGGAAGCGGCTCTTGGCTGATACAAATGTGTGCATACACTGGTGCGTATACACACATAAGAACTCTGATCAATGCAAGATCAATCAATTCCTGAGGACTTATGATGACATATGGCCTACCTCTTGATAGGGAGGTGATACTCAAGAGTACAGACTGAGATGTAATTTTCTTTACATATGACCGATGAGAAATTTTGTTTAGCTTGGCTGCATACATTCTTGTAATAGGAGGTTAGTTTTTCTTGCTTTCTCATTTGGGGAGGGGGGACAGAAAGAGAAAGGAGAGAATCATAATTTTTTATGTAAAAAAACAAAATTTGAAATAAAAAAATAAAGTAAAAATATTTTCCCCAGAGGTTCCTGACTATATAAATAAAAATAAGATGGGGATAATGACACTTACCTTCCAGGGTTTCTTGTGAGGATCAAGGGAGATATTGATAAGGTGCTTAACTCAGTGCCTGGCACTTAGTAGGTGCTTCATAATAGATCCTGGTTTTCTTCTTTCAGCTAGTCTTGAAATTAGATTGACCACTCATCTGATGGCTGACAAAGGTAGCATCCTCTCGATTCAGTTTATCAGTTTTTGTGAAAAGGCTGCTATTTACTGGGGTTCTGTACTTTCCCTGCCACATGGTTTGTTTTTCTTTTATTTGTTTTTTTTTTCCCTGAAAGAGGACAAAGCTGTACTGAGGACCTGACTTACATATTGGGCAAAGGCTCCACGCGCCTCCCTCCAAGCAGTATTCTGAGGGTCTCTGGACAAATTTTTGTGGCTGCCTGGTAAACTAAAGGCATAAAAGTCTACCCATGTGAAATCAGGGTCCTTCCTATATGACAGATTTCCCCAAATGGCACACTGCCACACCTTCCTCTGCTGACCAGATGGGCTCCCATGTGGAGGTAAGGGAAGCCTTGTCTACTCAAGCTAAAGAACTCTTGTATCTCTATTGAATGTCCTTTTTATGCTACACTTAAATAAAGTTCCTTTTAACTGATGAATGACCTAGGAGTCTGATTTTTGCTTAACATCTAAACTGAGTGTTGGCTCGAGTCAGTTCCATCCAGTACTCCCTTCCCAGGTCAGCCTAGGACCTGCTGCAGCCTACAGCAGAGTCAAAATTTCTGAGAAACTGCCTGAAGTACCATGACATGCTAACGACTCTGAAAATCCTTCCTTTTTTCCCTGTTGATCTCATGGCCTCTGCCAGTGCATGAGACACTCTGCACAGAGTAGACCAAATTGTCCCACCAGGAAGTCAATCTATATAGTAATATGGTATGTGGTGATGCTATTCCTGGTGCCCAGGAACAGCAGAGGCAAGGATGAGAATCCCAGGAGCCTCTCATAAGCAGCAGAGAAGTCATCCAGCGTTCAATCACTGTGTGAGGGTTGGTCTTAGAAACAAAGGTACAGCAGGATAGCCCCAGAGATCTCTGTACGAGAAATCTTGGCCTTGTATACCCAGGCCTTTCTAGGGCCTCTCTAAATGAGAGGGATTCAGAGAGGCATGGGAAGGTGTGTGTGATCTGAGGCAGAGGGAAATTTGAAGAAGGAGGAGCACAATTTCTGCTCTGACTACAGCGCTGCAAAGGACAAGAGCTGCGGGAGCCTTTGGGGCTCTGCTCCAGGCCTGTCCAGACAAGACTAGGGGTGAAGGAGGTTTTCTGGATCTCTAGTTGCTATAGGGTAGAGCTCTGCCACAAGAAACAAAGAGGAGGGGGGAAAGCTGTGTGTGTTGGGGGGAGGGAACAATGCCAGGCAGGCATTAAGAGAGCAAAGATATGATTCCTCGGTAATAGAGACTAATGAGTGAAGGGGTCCCCCTGGACAGTCAGCTGTAATGAAGGGGAACTTAAAAACAAACAGGGGAGGGCAACATGGAGTGAGGGCGTAGTGCTCAAGACACCAGAGAGCCACTGAATCTGTTTAAAACACAGAAGATGGAGCAGGGCAGTGTTGTTACTACTGTATTCAATTCCATGCCTATTTTTGTACAGAAACGATCCATAAGGCAGGTATTGCCAGCTTTGTAGACCATTCTCTATGTCTATGGAAATGGTCTGGATTGCTGACGCTGGCCAAGTCTGTGGATGGACTGCACTCACCTGGGCTGGGTTCAGCTGCTCCCAGGGGCCATTCCCTCTGAATCCAGGCTCCCTGCGTTGGTAGCAAAGTAACCAAAGTGACTCCACTTTGAAAAGTTCCTCCATCTTGTCCCTGGACCTTATCTACCCAGGGACCTGCTTCTGCACCCTTTATGGTCCCACACATAGAGCTGCAGCCAAAGCTCTCACAGAAGTCCCAAGCAATCGTGGAATGTTCTGCTTCTATGCCTGATAACCATGAGACAGCCTGGAGCCACCTGGAAAGTCCTTCCTTTCTCAGCCTTTGCACAGAAAAGCCCATCTCCCCCATCCATTACCTCAATCTTAGGTTGACTGCCTTGGTGCTCATACTCTGGGGGACTGATATTTGTTGTACCTTATAACAAAACATCTAATTTCCCTCCAGTTTTGGTGTCTGGATTTGCCCCAGTACCTGCCTGGGTCAGTCCTTGGTCCTCTGCAGACTGAGCTGGGGAGGGAGAAAGATCTCAGAGGCAGAGAGGTCTTTCCTCTCTTCTCCTAGGCTGGAGGCTGCCCTACTGGGATTTACAAAGGGTGAGGTCCCAAAGGAGTTACAAAGGCCCAGGCCCTGCCCTCAGGAGAAATACTCCAACAAATTCCCCAACTGATAAATGGTCAAAGGATATGAATAGGCAATTTTCAGATGAAGAAATTAAAGCTATCTATAATCATATGAAAAAATGCTCTAAATCACTACTGATCAGAGAAATGTAAATCGAAACAACTCTGAGGTACCACATCACACCTTTCAGATTGGTCAACATGACAAAACAGGAAAATGATAAATGTTGGAGAAGATGTGGGGAAATTGGAACACTAATGCATTGTTGGTGGAGCCGTGAACTGATCCAACCATTTTGGAGAGCAATTTGGAATTATGCCCTAAGGGCTATGTGTGCATACCCTTTGACCCAGCAATAGCACTTCTAGGGCTATATTCCAAAAAGATCATACAAATGGGAAAAAGACCCACGTGTACAAAAATACTTATAGTAGCTCTTTTTGTGGTGGCAAAGAATTGAAAATTGAGGGGATGCCCATCAATTGGGGAATGACTGAACAAGTTGTGGTATGTGAATGTAATGGAATACTATTGTGCTATCAGAAATGACGAGCAAGCGGACTTTAGAAAAACCTGGAAAGACCTGTATAGATTGATGCTGAGTGAAGTGAGCAGAACCAGTAGAACATTGTACCCAATGACAGTCACATTGTGTGATGGCTGACTTTGATAGACTTAGCCCTTCTCAGCAATGCAAGGATCTACAACATCTCCAAAAATCTCATGATGGAAAATGCCAGAGAAAGAACTATGGAGTCTGAATGCAGATCAAAGCATACTATTTGCTCTTTTTTTTTCTACTGTTTTGTTTTGTTTCCTCTTTCTTGTGGTTCTTCCTATTGGTTCTAACTCTTCTTTACAACATGACTAATATGAAAATATATTTAATAGGAATGTATACGTAGAGCTTATATCAGATTGCAAGCTGTTTTGGAGAGGGAGGCAAGGAGGGAAAAAAATTAAAACTCAAAAGCTTGTGGAAGTGACTGTTGAAAACTAAAAATAAATTAATTAATTAAAAAAAAAAAAAAGAAAAGAAAGACTCCAACCTGTAGAGGGAGGGAGGCAGCAGGGAGGGTCAGGCTCAGAAATGGAGATGGTCTAAATAGGAAGACTACTTCCCGCCCTCTCTTATTCTTCTTCTACCCTCCCTTTCCCATCCTCCTACAGAGCCCCAAGAGGCAGAGGGGACTTGGTATCCCAGATGGGATGAGACCAGTTAAAGCCTCAATGGCTCCTGAGTCAGAGCTGTCCTTCCAATTGGTCCTCTGCCCTCCTTGCATCCCCTCTCCCAGATTCACATACACATTATCTAAACAACGGACTGACTGCTTGACCTAGGAAGGAGGGAAGTCAGGCAAGTTTGATAGGGAGGGCTCTTGAATGGAGCCACCGGGGAATGACCAGGGAAGCTTGAGACTGGGAGATAAAACCTAGTTTGGGATTCAGGCCCCTGGTAGAGGACCTGAGAGCTCTGAAAGAAGAGGGGCCAGGGAAGCAGGAGGCCTGGGGAAAGGGAACAGAGGTAGGGTCTGGGAGGCAAGACAGTCTAACATAGTTCACAGGTGTCAACAGGCAACCAGTGTCACTAGACCTATGTGAAAACCGGGTTTATTACAAGAGATATAAACATGCATATGGAACCCAAAGGATTCCCAGTCTTTCCGGAAGTTTACATTTTTATAATAGCAGGATAATGGGAGGAGTGGATACCAGGAAGGGTGTGGCATGGGAGGGAGAATGGGGCAGCAAAGGTGGGGGGAAAAGACAAGATCACTACCCCACAGGGAGGAGCAAAGTGATGGCAAAAGCCTTGTTTTTCCTTGGGAACTGCTAGACTATGAAGATAGGAGGGTCTGCTTCTCTGCAAAGGACCCCAGATGAAAAGCATTACCACAGTCTGGCCAGGGAGTCCAGCTTGGGATGCTAAGACAAATCATGTCAGCTCAGGGGGAACTTTGTGCTTGACACATTGAGGGCCTCCTTCATGCTCTGGGTGTAGTGTTTCTGTAAAATATGGCAACCCAAAAAGACAAGTTCAGGGAACCCCTTAACAACACTTAAATCAGGGAGGTCAGGGACACTTGGGTGGCAGGAGGGTTCTAGGTGGACACTGAGCCTGGGAAAGCAGGATGACTGTGTTCTGCGGTCTAACAAGGAGCTGGGGACCCTCTGGTACAGCTTCGGCTTGGAATCCCTCAAGGGAGCTAAATAAATGCCTGAGATCTGATAGGGAACCAGCCCAAGAGCTATGGATTCAGAAAAGGGGGATCAGGAAAGAGCTTTGGTACCTGCATGCAAGGGAGGGTCTGGGGGCAGCAGGTAAGACTTGCTGATCCTTCCAGGGGCCTCCTCTGAAGGCAGGACGACTGAATCTCTAACCAGATGGGGCAGGGAGAAGGGAAGGCTTAAAGCAGGACACCTGGATTTCTATGTGCAAAGTCTGAAGTTTGGGAAAGTGTGACCCAATGCGGCCAGGATGGTTAGGAAGTGACTGGGACTCTGGAAAAGATTTAAAGATAGGGAGTTGGTCCAGCAGAGGAAGGTGTGCTTCTGGCAGACCTGGAGGACACTCACCATTAGGTCAGATGAGGAGAATGAGACCCAGTGGCAATGTGTCTGGGTCCTGGCTCAGATCTGCCTGGAAGCTGCATGCACTGAGCTGGCTTCCAGAAGGCAGAGCGATCTCAGCTCCAGGGAAGGCGGCGTAGCCTCCGCTCCAGGGAAGGCAGAGCGATCTCAGCTCCAGGCAAGGCGGCGTAGCCTCCGCTCCAGGGAAGGCAGAGCGATCTCAGCTTAAAGACTTCCTGCCTCCCTCCAGCCTGCTTAGTCCCAAAAGCACCACCCTGTCCAGCCCCTGACGCCCCCAGGTTGGGGAGGAACAGGGCGATGGCGAAAGTCCATTCTTTTCCCTTGGGAACCGCTAGACTATGAAGATAAGAGGGTCTGCTTATCTGCAAAGTACTCCAGCTGTACAAGCATTTTTCCCAGTCTGGCACAGACTGGCTGGCGCCTGTCTTGCCTCTCAAGGACACACAAGGAATCCAGCTTCGGGTGCAAACAACAAATAGGGGCAGGGAGCAGGGGTGGAGGTGGGAGTGGGGGTGGGGAAGGGTCTTCTTAACACATTCAGGGCCTCCGTGCTCTAGGTCCAGCGTTTCTGGAAAATATGGCAACTCAAAAAGGTAGGTCCAGGGGCCCCCGTAACAGCCCTTAACCAAACCGTATTATAAGGCGGTAATGATCAAAACTGTCTAGTGCTGTCTAAGAAATAGAAAGGCAGATCAATGGAATACAGTAGAAATACAGTTTACAGCAACAACAACAACAAAATCTAGTATTTGCCAAGTATAAAAAGATTTGGGATTTTGGGACAGGAATTCACTGTTTGGTGGAAATTTTTTGGAGGCTTGGGAAGCAGTGTGGTAGAGGCTTGGCATAGAACAATATCTTATATCATTCACCGAGATAAGGTCAAAATGGATAGATGACCTAGACATAAAGAGAGATTTTACAAGAAAATTAGAAGAACATGGAACATATTATCTATCAGGCTTAGGGATAGGCAAACATTTTATGAATAAATGAGATAGAGAGCAAAGTTAGGTGTAAAAAGGATAATTCTGATTACATTAAATTAAAGAGTTTTTAAAAAGGTACAAATAGAACAAATGTTGTCAAGATCAGAGGGAAAGCAGAAAATTGAGAAAAATTTCTATAGACAGTTTATCAGATAAAGGTCTTATATCTAAAATGTATAAAGAACTTTGTCAAATCTATAAGAATACAAGTCATTTCCCAATTGATAAGTAATCAAAGTATATGAACAGGCAGTTTTCTGATGAAGAAATTAAAGCTATCTATAGTCATATGAAAAACTGTTCTAAATCACTAGTGATTAGAGAGAAATGCAAATTAAAACCACCTTGACATGTCATTTTACACCTATCAGATGGGCCAAAATGAGAGAAGGGGAAAATGACAAATGTTGGAGGGTATGTGGAAAAAATTGGGACTTTAATTTACTGTTGGTGCATCTGTGAGCTGATCCAACCATCTTGGAGAGAGATTTGAAACTATGCCCAAAGAGCTATTAAATTGCCTATACCCTTTGACCTAGCAATACCACTACTTGGTCAATTTCCAAAGATAATTAGGGAAAAAGGAGAAGAACCTATGTTCTAAAATGTTTGTAGTAGCTCTCTTTCTGTTGGCAAAGATCTGGAAATTGCAGGGATGCCCATCGATTGGGAAATTGCTGGAAAAGTTGTGATATATGATTGTGATGGAATATAGAAATTATGAGCTCAATGGTTTTAGAAAAACATAGAAAGACTTGCATGAAATAATGAAGACTGAAATAAGCAGAACCAAAAGAACATTGTGTACAGTGACAACAATATTATTTACAGAATGACTTTGAGAGAATGGGTTATTTTGACAATTATAAATTCCCAAATGAACTATAGAGGACATGTGAAGAAAGATGCTGTCTGAGTCCAGAGAAAGAACTGATAAATATAAGTATGTTTAGAATGATTTATTTGTGTCTATCTCTATGGTAGCCATCTTTAGGACAGGAGGTTGTGGGGGGAGAGAGAAAAAAAGAAATATACATATTAGTTTTGATTTATATTTAAAAGGAATAGCAAGCTGTGCATAATAGATTTGCAGTTTCATGTGCAATGATCTTTTTTATTGTATTATGTTATGGAAATGCTTGTTTTATTCCATTAATTAAAAATAAAATAAAAAATACAGTAAAATATGCCCAATTAAATATGTACAAGTTTTTAAACATTCTCCCATGGCTTAATTCATAATTTCATAACATCCACATCAGAAGAAAAGTTAATTTTCTTTTTTTACTCAATAGTATTTTTTTCCAATTACATGTAACATTCATTTTTGTAAGATTTTGAGTTTCAAATTTTTCTTCCTCCCTCCCTTCCCTTTCCCTTCCCCAAGACAGCAAGCAATCTGATAAAGGTTATACATGTCCAATCATGTTAAACATATTTCCACATTAGTCATGTTGTGAAAGAAGAATTAGAACCAAAGGGAAAACCACAAGAAAGGAAAAACAAAAAACAACCAAAAAAGTGAGAATGGTATGCTTCAATCTGCATTCAGACTCCATAGTTCTTCTTCTGGATATAGATAGCATTTTCCATCATGAGTTTTTTGGAATTTTCTTGGATCATTGCATTGCTGAGAAAAGCCAAATCTATGATAGTTGATCGTTGCACAATTATGCTGTTACTGTGTGCAATGCTCACTTCACTCAGCATCAGTTCATGTAAGTCTTTCCAGGTTTTTCTGAAATCGGCCTGCTCGTCATTTCCTATAGCACAATAGTATTCCATTACATTCATTTCCCACAACTTGTTCAGCCATTCCCCAATTGATGGGCATCCCCTTAATTTTCAATCTTTGCCACTACACAAAGAGCTGCTACAAATATTTTTGTATATGTGGGTCCTTTTCCCTTTTTTATGATCTCTTTGGCACACAAACTTAGTAGTGGATCAAAGGATATGCCTAGTTTTGGATCAGTTCCCAACTCCCCCAACAATGCAGTAGTATTTCAATTTTCCCACTTCTTCAGTATTTATTATCATTTTCCTTTTCTGTCATGTTAGCAAATCTGATAGATGTGGTGGTACCTCAGAGTCATTTTAATTTGCATTTCTCTAATCAATAGTGATTTAGAGTATTTTTTTCATATGACTATAGATAGCTTTAATTTCTTCATCTGAAAATTGCCTGTTCATATCCTTTGACCATTTATCTATTGGGGAATGACTTGTACTCTTAATTTTTTTTTTGGCTAGGCAATGGAGTTAAGTGACTTGCCCAGGGCCACATAGGTAGTAAGTGTCAAGTGTCTGAGGCCGGATTTGAACTCAGATCCTCCTTACTCCAGGGCCGCTGCTCTATCCACTGTGCCACCTAGCTGCCCTGTGACTTGTGTTCTTATAAATCTGATTCAGTTCTCTGTGTATCTGAGAAATGAGGCCTTTATCAGAAACACTGGCTGTAAAAATTGTTTCCCAGCTTTCTGCTTTCCTTCTAATCTTGGTTGCATTGGCTTTGTTTGGACAGAACTTTTTTAATTTAATGCAATCAAAATTATCCATTTTGCATTTCATAATGTTCTCTATTTCTTTTTTGGGGTCATAAATTTTTCCCTTCTCTGAGATCTGAGGGGTAAACTATTTCTTGCTCTCTTAATTTGCTTTTGGTGTCACCTTTTATATCTAAATCTTACGCCCATTTTGATGTCATCTTGCTATAGGGTTTGAGATGCTGTTCTATGCCTCATTTCTGCCACACTATTTTCCAGTTTTCCCAGCAGTTTTTGTCAAATAGTGAGTTCTTATCACAGAAGCTGGAGTCTTTGGCTTTTTCAAATAGTAGATTACTATAGCCATTGACTACCGTATCTTGTGTACCTATTCCATTTATCCACCACTCTATTTTTTTCCAGTATCAAATAGTTCTGATAATTGCAGCTTTATAATAGATCTGGTAAGGCTGGTCCACTTCCCTTGCATTTTTTTCATTAATTCCCTTGATATTCTTGACATTTTGTTTTTCCAGATGAATTTTGTCATTATTTTTCTCAGCTCTATAAAATGATTTTTGGTAATTTGATTGGTATGGCACTGAACAAGTAAATTAATTTACATAGAATTGCCATTTTTATTCTATTAGCTCAACCTACCCATGAGCAACTGATATTTTTACAATTGTTTAGATCTGACTTTATTTGTGTGAAAAGTGTTTTGTAATTGTTTTCATATAGTTCCTGGGTTTGTCTTGCCAGGTAGACTCCCAAATATTCTACGTTGTTTTCAGTTATTTTAGGTGGAATTTCTCTTTCTATCTCAATGCTGGGCTTTGTTGGTAATATATAGAGATGCTGATGATTTATGTGGGTTTATTTTATATCCTGCAACTTTGCTAAAGTTGTTAATTGTTTCAAGTAGTTTTTTAGTTGATTCTCTAGTATTATTTAAGTATACCATCATATTGTCTGCAAAGAGTGACAGTTTTGTTTCCTCATTGCCAATTCTAATTCCTTCAATTACTTTTTCTTCTTTTATTGCTAAACCCAACATTTCGAGTACAATATTGAATAACAGTGGTGGTAATGGGCATCCTTGTTTCACCGCTGATCTTATTGGGAATGCTTCTAACTTATCCCCATTGCATATAATGCTTGCTGATGATTTTAGATGGAAGCTGCTTATTATTTTTAAGGAAAATTCCATTTATTCCAATGCTTTCTTGTGTCTTTAATAGGAATGTGTGCTATATTTTGTCAAAAGCTTTTTCTGCATTTATTGAGATAATCATATGATTTCTGTTTAGTTTTTTTTCTTGATATGATCAATTATACTGATAGTTTTCCTAATACTGAACCAGCCCTGCATTCCTGGTATAAATCCCACCTGCTCATTATGTATTATCCTCTTAATAAATTGTTGTAATCTCTTTGCTAATAGTTTATTCAAAATTTTGGCATCAATATTCATTAGGGAAATTGGTCTACACTGTTTTAGCTCTTCCTGGTTTAGGTATCAGCACTATATTTGTGTCATAAAAGGCATTTGGTAGGACTTCTTCTTTGCCTATTTTTCCCAAATAGTTTATATGATATTGGAATTAATTGATCTTTAAATGTTTGGTAGAATTCACTTGTAAATCCATCTGGCCTTAGAGATTTTTTCTGAGGGAGTTCATTGATAGCTTATTCAGTTTCTTTTTCTAAAATGGGTTTAAGTATTTTATTTTCTCTTCTGTTAATCTGGGCAATTTATATATATATATTTTTGTAAATATTTATCCATTTTACTTAGATTGTCAGATTTATTGGCATACAATTTGGCAAAATAGCTCCTAATTATTGCTTTAATTTCCTCATTGGTGGTGAATTCACCCTTTTCATTTTTAATACTGATGATTTGGTTTTCTTCTTTCTTTTTTTAAGTCAAATAAACTAAAGGTTTGTGTATTTTTTTTCATAAAACTAGCTCTTAGTTTTATTTATTAGTTCAATATTTATTAATCTCTCCTCTGATTTTCAGATTTCTGATTTAGTATTTAATTGGGGATTTTAAATTTGTTCTTTTTGTAGTTTTCTTAGGTTGCATGCCCAGTTCATTGATCTCGTCTTTCAATATTTTAATTCATGTGAGCATTTAGAGATATAAAATTTCCCCTAAGAACTGTTTTGGCTGCATTCCATGAGTTTTGATATGTTGTCTCATAATTGTCATTCTCTTTGATGAAATTATGGATTATTTTTATTATTATCTGTCTTTTGACCCACCCATTATTTAGGTTTAGATTATTTAGTTTCTAATTAATTTTTAGCCTATCTTTCCATGGCCCTTTATTACATGTGATTTTTATTGCATCATGATCAGAAAAAAATGTATTTATTATCTCTGCCATTCTGCATTTGATTGTGAGGTTTTTATGCCCTAATACATGATCAATTTTTGTACCATTGAGAAAATGGTATATTCTTTTCTGTCCCCATTCAATTTGCTCCAGAGGTCTATCATTTAACTCTTCTAAAATTCTATTCACCTCCTTAACTTCTTTCTTGGTTATTTTGTGGTTAGATTTATCTAGTTCTGACAGGGGGAGGTTGAGGTCCCCCACTAGCACAGTTTTGCTGTTTATTTCTTTCCATAACTCACTTACCTTCTCCTCTAAGAATCTGGATGCTATACCACTTGGGGCATATATGTTTAGTGTTGATGTTACTCCATTGTCTATGGCACCTTTTAGCAAGATGTAATTTCTTCCCTTATCTCTTTTGATTAGATTTATTTTTTTGCTTTTGCTTTGTCTGAGATCAGGATTGCTACCCCTGCTTTTTTCTTTTTTTTTTACTTCAGCTGAAGCATAATATAATCTGCTCCAGCCTTTTACTTTTACTCTGTGTGTATCTCTCCACTTCAAATGTATTTCTTGTAAACAACATATTGTAGGATTCTGGTTTTTAATCCACTTTGCTATCTGCTTTCATTTTATGAAAGAGTTCTTCCCATTCATATCCACAGTTATGATTACTGTGTATTTCCCTCCAACTTATTTTTTCCCCTGTTCATACTTTTATTTCTCCTTTCACCCTGTTCTTCTTCACCAGTGTTTTGCTTCTGGCCACTACCTCCTTCAATCTGCCATCCTTTCTCTCAGCCCCATCCCTTTCCCTTTTTTTTCCACCTTTCCCCCCCTCCATCCCTCTAGGGTAAGTTAAATTTCTATACTTCTCAGCAGCACAGGCCGGGTATAGTCCAGGGGTGAGGCCACATGTGGCCCTCTGGGTCCTCAAGTGTGGCCCTGTGACTGAATCCAAACTTCACCCAACAAATCCCCTTAATAAAAGGATTTGTTCTGTAAAATTTGGACCCAGTCAAAAGGCTACACCCAAGGGTTCCAACTAAGTGCTCTCTCCAGAGGAACCTCCCAGGGTGGAAACCATTAGCTACCAGGAGACTGCTACCAGGGAGGAGGCAAGGGGAGCCCAGGGAAGCTCCCAGCCCTCTTCCCTCCTGACTGACAGCAATAGCAGTAGCAGCAGGGAGCTCCTGGGGCTGGGTGCATTTTCCTGCTTTCCAGCTAAAAGGAATCTAGAAGAAGCTAACATGGGTCCATCTGGAAAGACTCCCTCCACCCCCAATCTAGGGAAAGAATGAGAAAGCTTCTGAACCTACTGACAAGGGCACAGGGGGGGAGAGGATTCAATTACTTCTGACTGCTTTAAGAAGCCAGACATGGAGAAAAACTGTGTGTGTGTGTGTGTGTGTGTGTGTGTGTGTGTGTATGTGTGTGTGTGTGTGTGTGTGTGTGTTTTAACTCAGGCCAACATCATCAAACCAAAGTTGCACTGCCTGGGTACATCAAAGTATAGTAAGGCAGTTTGCAAGATGATTTCCCTTGTTTGTCATCCCCTTCCCCAGTGACCCCAACACACACAAACACACACACACCCCAAACAACAATCCACTGGTTTCTACTCAGGAAAGCCATTACTCCCCCATTCCAGCTTTTATTTCAGAATCCCACGGGCACTGAGTATGAGTACCTGCATTGCAAGAATTTATAGAGTTAAAAAAAAATACAGAAAGGGGAAGAGAGAGAGAATAAATCTCACAACATCCTGTCTACAGATGACTAATATTTTTATGAGACTAAATTACAGAAAGAGAAAGTACATAAAAGGATGGATAAAACCTATAGGAAAAGAGAGATATTATATAAAGAAAGATGAGGACTTTACAATGAGTATTGTCTGTAGGTATTTGATGCTTCCTTGGAGCAACTGCCACTTGGAAGAGTAGGAGGGTATGGACCAAGGGGAAAAAATTTTCCAGATAAATGAGAAAAAACGATCAAGGGGAGGGCAAAGGTCAATAATGAATTACAAAATCATAGACACTGGAAAATCCTTACCGTGGGACAATATCCTATCACCTACAGGTGATTGGGAATTTCTAAGAGTGACATGCAAGAAAAGGGGAGGGGGAAGGGATGAATTATACAAGGTAATAAAAGAAACTTTATAAGAGGGAGTCCAAGATCGGAGCCTGAAAAGGTTTCATTTTATGAAGAATATAGAGAATACAAGACTAAATAAATATAAAGGATGTGAATTAAAGAATAAAACTCTAGAGTATAAAGAAAGAGAAGATAAATAAGGAAACTTTTGAGGGAAAGAGATTGTTTTTCAGAAAAAGGCAAAGGAAACGAAAATTTTAAAAAAATTAATGAAGTTTAGAGAGAAGAGAAAAGGAGTCTGTTTGACAGCTTAACAGAGATGGGAAAACTGGAAAGGAAGAAATAAACAACTAGATAGAAGCAAGCCAGAAAAAAAAAGAACAACAAATTAGCAAAACCTCCAAGCCAGGGAAAGAGGCGACAAGGGGAGAGGTTGAGGGTCACGACATTCAGTGGCAATAATACGGTTGCCTTGAAATTGTTATTGACTCCTTTTTCAGATGTTTATGACTCTTCACGATCCCTTTGGGGTGTCCTTGGCAGAGATCCTGGAGTGGTTTGCCATTTCCTTCTTCAGTTCATTTTACAGATGAAAAACTGAGGCAAGCAAAGCGGCCTCCCCAGGGCCACACACCTAGCGTCGGAGGCGGGATTCGAACTCACAAAGAGGACCGCGGTGCTGCACGAAACTTGGTGTGGGGGTGGGGTGTGGAGAAGGGTCACAAAGCAATTGGTCCGGCACGATCGAGGTCCAGTTCTCCCTAAGAACAAGCACGAGCCAACACATCCAACCCGGGCCGCCGCCGGCACCTCCCCGCCCCCCCACCCCCCCCGGGGGGCGGGCAGGGGGCGGAGCCGGGGGAGACGCCGGAGGGGACTCGTGCATCCGTTCGGCGCTCGCCCCGTGGGGGTCCTCCGCCGCCGCGGCCCCCGAGTGCTTTGTCCAGCCCCCCGCAGTAGCTCTCGCCGTATTCCGAGGTCCAGGAAGACGACAGGCGCAGGGCTTTCTCACTCCTGGGCGAGGGGCGAGGCCCGACGAGGCGGCCTCGCTCCCCGGTCTCGGCGGCCGCCGGCCCGTCGGCCTCCTTCCCGTGGCCTCCCCTCTCGTGACCCCCGCCGCCAGTCAAACAGCAGCGGCAGTGGGCCGGATGTGGGCTGGATCGACGCCAGGGGGGTCCAAGTCGCGGGGTCTGCCGAGCTGGGGTTGGTCCGTGAGGTCGGGGTCCGGGGTCCGGGGTTCGGGCTCGGAGGGTGCCCGGAACCCAGGGCCGGCGGCGGCGACTCCGGACGCGAAGCGGGCCCTTCCTGTGGATCGCCCTAGCTCACTTCGGACTTTGCGGGGCTCCTCTCTTTCCTTTCTGTCCCCGCACTCACTGGTGTCCCGGGGGAAAGAAAGGATTTGTGTGTGTGTGTGTGTGTTGTTTAATTACTGCGCTTTCCTTTGCATTTAGTCCCCAGGAGGTCTTTCTCTGCAGGGGCCATTCTTTTCTACTCTCCGGGCCAGCCAGAGAGGAGACTTTACTCCCAAAGGTCCGGGCAAGCCTGTCTGTTAATAGGTGACCTGCGAATAAATCCAAGGGACCTTGAAAGAGGCCCGTGGTTATCCCCAGCGAGCCCCAAGCCGAGGATCTCACAGCCAGCCGCGTCCTCGGAGGCGGTTTTGCCCCTGGGGCCCTTGCCACTCCTGGGACATTGGAGTAGAGCCTTCCATCTACGGGGGGGGGGGGGGGCGAGCTCTACTGGTCTTCCTCCTGTCCCCTTCTCTACCAGCCCCATGACTGGGCTTTTGTCTCAGGTCACTCACTGGCTTTCCTGAAATCATCCAGCCAGCTAGGGACACCCATTTCTCGGAGAGGCCGTTGCCTGGTGACCCGCCTGGCAATGCAACCGACTCATCCAAAGACAGTGCTCTTGTGGAAACCGCTGTCATTTCCTGTCCTTATTCCGGGAGCCAGCCTAGGTGCCGGGGGAGTGAGGAGAGCCTGAGGAAGCCGAGGGAGCTCCCCGGGTCATGCAGGTGGCAACCTCCCTATCCACAAGGCCGAGACATCGCATCTTTAATTTGTGGGGCCGGTGAGAGATGGGGAGAGAAGAGAAAGGGAAGGGGAATAGGGAATAAAAAGGTGTGCATCTGTCACATGTGCTCTCACACATGTAGGACTCCCAGCTTTCCCAGGTCGTTCATAAAGCTTCTTCCCGATTCAACAGTGGTTTCGTGGAATTCGTAATATAGATAACAAGTGGGCTACCTGCTCCCCAGCTTCCCAAATCTATCTATCCATCTGTGCAGCAATGAGCTGCAGTCTATGTGGCCATCCAGCCACACAGCCACCGAACTCCTTGGCAGGCCTGGCAGGGACATGGTGAGGAGTGGTGCAGAAGACCTAGGGACAGAAGGGAAAGGAGATTGTTGAATGTCTGGATGAGGGGCAGACGGGGAATCCCATTGCTACTTGGGAACTTTTTCCCATCTAGTATGGCTGAGAAGGGCAGGTGGGCAGTCAGGCAGGGAGGCATGCAGAGAGACAAAGGAGGTGGGGAAGTATGGGGCCAGGCAGGCAGACTGAGGCTAAGGAGAGGCCAGGGTAACCAAGCCAGCCGGGTCCCAGAGCTGGCCCACCTGTCAGCTTCTAGACTAAGGAAGAAAATACTAGCCACCTTCTTAAGAAGAGCCATCATCAGCATCATAAAAAAAGAAAAAAAAGAGTGAGCTATCAAGTGATGGAGCCCACTTACCTGATAAGGTCTTGGGTTGGTCACCCAGATCTCATGTCCCTTCTTTTCTTCTAATCACAGGTAAAGTGGTGGAGGATGAACCATATTGAAGAAAAAAGATGAGTGAAATGGCACAGAAAGCAAGGACAGACTCTCTCTCTTTTAAAAGTCATCTAATAGGACATACTACTTGGGGTGAGGGGCTGCACAAGTCTCCACAGTCATCGGAATGCTGGACTGAAGGGGAGAAAAAGAAACTAAAGTGCTTTCCTGTGACATGTAGGGGCAGGTGGGGCCAGGACAGGTCACCCAAGCTTCAGGGCTTTTGTATATGTGGGTTAGGGGTATTAGATTGCTGTTATGTGAAGACCCTCAAGGATGGGATGAGGGAAACAGGGAGAAAGGAGGGAGGGGAGAGAATAATACAGGAAAGAAGAGTTCAATGCCACAAAGTAGTCTGGGTTTCTCTGTTTTGTTTTGTTGTTTTTGTTTTTGTTTTTTTGTTTTTTGCTTTTTGGTGAGGCAGTTGGGGTTAAGTGACTTGCCCAGGGTCACACAGCTAGTAAGTTTCAAGTGTTTGAGGCTGGATTTGAACTCAGGTCCTCCTGACTCCAAGGCCAGAGCTCTATTCTCTGGTTTGAAGAATGAATGAGGAGGTGGAGATGAACCCTGAAAAGCCTGGTATCCTTTGGATGTGGTCTCAGTGGACAACAATGTTACCCAGACCCCAAGGTTTGCATTCGTGCATCTCTCTGTCTCTGTTTCTGTCTCTGTCTGTCTGTCTGTCTCTCTCTCCCTCTCTCTCTTTCAGGGGAGGGAGGAGAGAAGAGGTAGTTCCTTCAGCCTTAAGTCCATTCCCTTAAGGGATAAGGGAAATGGAAAAGAGCAATTAAAAAATTTTGGGGGGTGGGGGGAGAAAGAGAAGAAAGATAAAAGGAAGAAGAGTTCAATGAAATAAAATGGCCCGGGTTCCCTGGCCAATCCTATCGATGGCAAAATGAGGACGAGAGGGTGATTCCTGGATCTAGCCTCAGAGGACAGTCATGATGGAATGAGTGAACAGAGAACAGGGAAAGGTAGGGGATGGGAAGAGGGAGAGAAAAAGTGGGCATCCAATAGGACCTGAAGCCCTTCCCATCTGTGCTTCCATCCAGGCATCTACAAACACTTGCCTTTGACATGCCAATCCTAGAAAACTCAGTTACCATTCCAAGGTCTAACTTGCTCTTTGGAAGAGGGAAAACAACCATCATGGGTCCACACCTTTCCTAGAAGGCATCTTTTACAACTTATTATGGCCACACTTATTTCTTGGGGATTAGGTGTCAGGGCCTCAGTTTACTCACCTTTGCAGTTCAGACAGAGTGAGGGGTAGGGGCTGGATGAGAAAGAGAGATGAGGGAACCCAGCCTCCTATGTCCCTCCAGGTGATCTCTCCCCTAAAAATAGGAAACTTCCATCATTGACTATTGAAACAAAATCTCTAGGGCATGCAGAGTGAAAGGAGCAGAATTAAGAGTATGTTTATGGGGATTAAAATTGTCCAACCTCCAATCAAAAAGACTGAGGCAGAGTTTTGAGCCAGTGACAGTTGATTAAAGGGTCCGTGGGCCTCTCTAATGAAGAAGACCTCAGATCTTCCTCGGCATCTGAGATACCCCCTCCTTCCCAGGCCCTATTTTTATAGGGTTTGATACCAGATTTATTACCTAGACATTGCAAAACCACTGTACAAAATACAGAATTCCATCAGTTGACATATGACGCATAAGCTAAAATAAGCAAAAATGATATGTCATGATTTCACTTGTATATTAATTGGTCTCATTTTGCTTGCTTTCTCAGTGAGTTGGAGGAAAAGAGGGAATTTGGAATTCAAAATTTAAAAGAAAAGAATGTTTAAAATAAAGAGTAATTTTAAAAACAACAACAAAAAATGCTATGTCAGCAGGGTCACAGGTTGGGTGAAACAGAAAATATTTCCACTAACTAGGTGGTCACAAGATGGATGGGCTCCTCCTACTAGAATCTACAATCCTATGGGACTTATACAAAGTATGAAGCAATATATTGTTCATTCTTATACCTGTTCTTAGGTGATTGACTAGATATGTATTACTAAATGAATCTATTCAAACAATTACTAACCATCAATACCCCTTCTAAAATCATAATGCACTAATGCTGATTAGAGTTTGAGCAGGGGTCCTCAATGAATCATCTCATGTTGTAAGAGCAATATTATTCAAAGAGTAACTGTGAGTGACTAAGCTATTCAGAGTAATATTAATATTCCAGTCAATTATGAAAGACTTAGGAATGAAAAATGCCATCCCCCTGCAGAGAAAGAACTCACATACGGAAGAACGTACTATATGGTTCTCTCTCTCTCATAAATACATGCACTCATAAATATATGCACATATGTAAGTATATGTAAATATACTCATACATACTTATACACACACATACGCACATGCGTGGGTATATATATATATATAATGTTGGCCTCCAATGCATGGTTGGGAGAAAGGGAGACAACTCAGAAATGAAAATGGAATGAAAAAATAATCCAGATTTTATAAAAATTAACAAAATCTTGAGGGCATTTCTCATTCAGAGGAATGGTCTGCCTGTGTAAGGAAGGGGAGCAGAGCTGGAAGGTATTTGACAGAAGTAGTACTGCAGCAGGTTTGGGGTGGTAGCCGAGTTTGTTGAGGGGGGTTTTTCTAAAGGAGAGGGGAGAAAAAAAAACTGATAGAATGTGCTCGCACACACCCATCCACAGCCCCCAGGTTTTTCCCCACAAGGACAAAGGATACTTCCACAGCCCCCACCAACCCCTAACCTTTCCAAGTTTCAGTCCTACCACTATCCAAGACAAGGCACTTAGGGCATTTGCCTCCTTGTGGCTCTTCTCCTCTTGTGTTTGTGTTGATCCAGGTCATGCTATAGCTCATGAGCCCCCATCTATATTCCTTTTAGCAGACCAAACAGAGGTCATTGAATTGAAATAAATGACTGAGGGTTACATCAAACAGGAAACTTCCCAGCACGCATTTCCCAAATGACTAATTCTTCCCTATACCATTTTTCTCTAGCGGTGTGCTGGTCTCTAAAGTTGCCTGATATCACACCAGGAGCAATGCACTGACAAGTCACTCATAGCAGGATGTTGGTTTGGTGTGTTAGGTTAGTATTTGGAGCAGTGGCATTGTCTTCACTGGCTCTCTGGATTAACCACCCAGGGCTTTTCATACAATAACAAGACAGGGACAGCGGCAGTTAACTTATGGACAGATGCTAGAGCTTGGAGCCTGGGCTGCTCTGCCTAGACTAGTATCTCTTAACTTGTGGATGGCCAAGAAAAGAACGCTGGTCACCATAGACCAAGCACGTCAAGCCATTAGCCTCCTCCACTGGCCCCATGGCTCCCAGTAGTGCTCTGTTCCAGCCACCCACCTCTGCCACTCAGGTTTCATTTGTATTTGCTCCACACAGCATTGCAGGCTGGTGGAGTACAGGACTTCCTGTTATGTCACTATAGGCTGGACAATTGCAGATTGTCTCTAGGGACTGTTTCTTCCCATTGCCACCATGCCTTTGTCCCTTTTCCATCGTATTCACCCTCGAGGCCACTTGTGGCCCTCTAGGTCCTCAAATGCGGCCCTTTGACTAAATACAAACTTCATAGAACAAATTGTTCTGTAAAACTTGGACTCAGTCAAAGGGCCACACCCAAAGACCTAGAAGGCCACACGTGGTTTCAAGGCCAAAGGTTCCCCTCCCCTGCTCTAGAATGTCATAACTGATCGGTGTTTTTGAGTTTTGGTGGTGTATGGAAAAGAGGAATATGGGGAGAGAGGAGGATGAAGAGAGCTAAATTACCCTGGGAAATGTAGGTTGCCAGAAGAATATATCCATACCTCTTACACTGTTCAGCCAAAAAACATAAGGCAGTGATTACCACTTAGAACTAGCAATCTTATGTGTTTCTTTTTTTTATAAGTTTGTGTTGAAGTTGTCCAATATTTTTGATCTCTGTATTGTCACCATTTAAAGTTGCCTTCCTGAGGCGGCTAGGTGGCACAGTGGATAAAGCACTGACCCTGGATTCAGGAGGACCTGAGTTCAAATCCAGCCTCAGGCACATAACACTTACTAGCTGTGTGACCCTGGGCAAGTCACTTAACCCCATTGCCTAGCCAAAAAATAAATAAATAAAAAAGTTGCTTTCCTTTATAAAGCTCTAGTCTTCATGCCCATTGCAGCTTTGATTCTGTTTTGTTCTCCTCAGTGGTCACAGTGACCCAAAATCTGGAAAAGGGAGCTCTCGGCACCATCAAACTGGATAGCTAAACCATAGAACGTCAGACATGCATCTGGTTTTATCAGTGGAAATAATGTTAAAGAAGATTCCTGACCATCTACTTTGCTGCCACATCCCAAGGACCTCAGGGTCCTTCCATCTGACTTGATGATAAAACCTCTTCTGTGGGTTCTCTTCCCGTGTTAGGAAGGGGGCACCTTGAAAGCAGAGGCTGTCTTGTTTTTCTTTTTATATCTCTATTGCTTAGCACTGCACTTTACATACAGTATGTGCTTATTAAATGCTTTCTTTCTTTCTTTTCTTCCTTCCTTCTTTCCTTCTTTCCTCCCTCCTTCCATTCCTTTCTTCTTCTTCCATGGTGTTCTTAATGCTGTTCTCCTTATGTTCAGAATGCCCTCCTCACTATGTCTTCACCAGTGGAAATCCCACCTGACTTCCACAACACATTTCAAACATTGCTTCCTTCATGAAGTCTGTGTAAGACCTCCCAGCCAGAAAGGATCTATTTAACCTCTGAACTTGTATAGCCCTTTATTACATACTTAATACATTTTACTTTGTATTATAATTATCCGTGTTTATCTCCTCTCCTCTCTTGGACTGTTTGCAGCTCAGGAGGGGGCAGGGACAGAGTCTAATTCATCTTTACATCTCCCCACACTGCTGTGCAACACAGTAGATGCTCCATAGGTGTTCATTGAATTGAATTGAATTACTCTTTGTATTATTTCCCAGGCCTTAAGAAGCTCACATCAATAAATCATGCAGGTTTAGCACTTAAAATGCTCAAGGAATACAGAGCACTTGGCCATGTTTTCTCTCCCCATCTGGGGTTAGGGTGTACAAGGAAACAATTTCTAGGCTTTTTTTTTTTTAAGGAAGCTTCTTGCCCCTGTGGCAGTAACATCTTTTTTAACAAATTAATTTCATTTTTCACAACTGAGAGACATTTTTTTCTCTCCCTTCCACCTCTTCCCCTCCCCAACTGAAAAACAAACAAAATCTTTGCAAGAAATCTTCATAGGCAAGCAAAGCAAATCCTTGCTTCAGCCACATTCCAAAACGTAGATCTCATCCTGCGTCCTGAGTCTAGCACTCTGCGTGCCTCATCTCCAGTTCTCTGGGGATCATGGTTTTTCATTGCATTGATGTGAGTTCTCAAGTCTTTCAAAGTTGTTTTTTCTTTATAATGTTTTTGTATAAATTGTTTTCCTGGTTCTGCTTACTTTACTCTGCATCAGTTCATATGAGTCTTCCCAGTTTTCTTTGAAACTGTCCATCTTGTTATTTCTTATGGTGTAATAATATTCCTTTTCTGAACCAGTCATGGTGTCAGGACAATGGAAAAAGAATGAACAAGAGCCTGGCAGAAGCTTGAACACACCCAAACGTTTAGTTGTGGGTCTTCTCCTCTTGTGCTTATGGTGATCCAGGTCATGCTATAGAAATACTAGTTATTTGCCACTGAGCCTGCATATGACACATGCAAGTATGAGAAGCAAGTGATGATGAAGCTCTAAAATCAGATACAGTCTGGTATTGCCTACTGAGGAGTTGTGACCACTGAGCTTATTCTCAGCTTCTGTCCCTAGAGCAGGGACCAGAAACCAGGATAGTGCTGGATTTTTGTAACTCAAGCAACCTACCATTCTCCTATCTGGAACAAGGCCTGTCTGTCCAACTGGTCAATTTTATGCAGGCTAGAAACTAGCTTTCCATTCTTCTCACAACTCAGCCCCTTCTGGGGAGGCAGTCCTGGTCACCATCAGAGTTAGATCAGGGGTCATTGTCATTGTTGTTTGTCCTTCCTTCTCAAAGAGGGCCATGACATCAGGGAGGTGATGCCATGACTTGCAAGTGAGTTGAATTTAAGTGACAGAAGGCTGTGCAGTCACCAGCTTCACTTTGTCCTCTGGAGCCATCTGGGTCCAGTGGCAAGATCTAGATCAGGATGACTGGAGATGGCCACCAGGAATCAATGACATTATTTTGTTAGGAACTCTCGACCCTGAGGTAGTATGGTATAGTGGAAAGAGAACTCAACTGAGCGTTATAGAGAACTGGATTTAAATCCTAGCTCAGTTACTCCCTGGCCAAGTGACTTCAGGAAAATCACTTTATCTCTAGGGACCTTATTTTTCTCCCCTATAAAATAGATTGGATTAGATTATTTTCCAATTCTGTGAATTATACAACATACATATGCCACTTATATCCTCTATCTGAATAGAAAAGTTATCATCCTTCCCTTGCAATGAAAGACAATAACCGCATTTGGCATTTCCACAAAAACATGATGGGGGCAATAGCAGAAAGCACTTAGGTGATGTTATTGAGTTGTTTCAGTTGTGTCTGACTCTCTGTGACCCCATTTGAGGTTTTCTTGGCAGAGATACTGAGGTGGTTTGCCGTTTCCTTCTCTAGCTCATTTTACAGATGAGGAAGCTAAGGCAAACAGGGTTAAGTGAATTGCTTAGGGTCACATATCTAGGAAGTATCTGAGGCTGGATTTGAACTTCAGGTTTTCTTGACTCCAGGCTGGGCCTCTGTCCACTGTACCACCTAGCTGCCCTAAACACTTAGGTAAAGATCAGTAAATTAAAAGTCACAATAAGAATAATTGATGTTTATAGAGAGCTTAAAATTTACAAAGTTCTTTACATAAAGTATTTTACTTGGGCTTCACGATAAACCTATGAGGTAGGTACTAGAGTTATTTTTAAGCTGATTTTGCTGATGAGAAACTGAGGTTCAAAGAAGTTCAAAGACTTTCTTATGGTTATGCAGCTAGCAGATATCATGGATAGTTTGAACCCAGGTTTTCCAAAAGCCAAGTTTAACACTATCCACTCAATCTCAGTGATATTGTTATTAGAATGTACTACAGACCATGAGGACAGAAGGAGGAAATGGATGGGGAGTTGGGGAAGAGATTACAAGCCTGTTACAGAGGCGTGTGATGTAGTAGTGATTAGTGACTTCATGATTTGGACATACTGGATCTCTCTCTCTTTCCCTCTCTTCTTCCCTCCCTCCTTTCATAACTCTGTCTCTGTCTTTGTGTCTGTCTGTCTCTTTCTGTCCCCAAAAGCAGACCAACTAATAATTTCTTGACTTGCACTAATGATAATTTCATCCTACAAAAGGTAGAGGAAGTGATGAGGAGATTTCTTTTCTGCATATAATTCTCTAATGAGAGAGGAGTTGGCTGCAGAGGTAAAAATGATGGAAACTTGGGGGGAAAGGGACCCCATCACCTTATCATTTCTGGTAGGGAAAGAGGAAAGCTAAACATAATCTGACATGCACCAAGATTTTTGGAGGGCGGATGCCAAAAGGTTAAGAGAAAGATCAGGTAGGATCTCCTGAGCTAAAATTCTACATAGCAAGTCAGCTGAGAAGAGATATTTTCAAGAATGAAATTCTAAAGATACAAAGAGAAAAAAAGCCAATGAAGAGGAAAATAGGGAGTTCTCTGAAGAGAACAATGTAGAAACATAGGGAGTCCTTTGACCAACTTGCATTTTTGAAAAAGTTATACAGAATATAAATGGATGTATATAAATGTGATAAAGGATTAAGACGAAGGCCTGGCCAGGTTCTGCAAGAAGAGTGTAATGAACATGGAAGCTCAGAAATGGGATCATGCTGAGATGAAGGTTGAGGACAACAAAAAAGGCGTGCTTTCTAGATATGTTGGGGAAAAGAGAAGACTCAAAGAAGGGATAGAACTATTGCTGGGGTTGGATGGGAGGATGATAATGAATAACAAAGATAGGACTGCTCAATGCTTATTCTGTTTTCTCGGTCAAGGAGAATACTTTTTGGACTGGAAAGAATAGCACAAAGGTGACTAAAAAGGAGTCGATTCTTAAGACGTGTTGAGAGAAAATAAGAAAGTATCTAGTTTTCTTATGATGAATTCAAGTCACCAAGCCAATATGAATTGTACCCCAGAATTCTGAAAGAACAGTGGGTATGATTGCTGGTCCATATTTATTTGTGGAAGATTTCGTGGAATGTAAGATGCACCTTAGGAGTGAAGAAGGACAACCACATTGGGGAAACCAGATTATGATTTTCCCAGTTGGGAGGGGAGTAATGTTTGGTATAATAGTTTCTGACTGGACCAGAAGGGTTGTATATCTTCTGATGGTGCCCTCATGGACTCAGTGTCTAGTTCTCAGGTGTATGGCTTAGGAAAAATTTGCCAGTTTTCCCAGGGTTGGTCAGGCTTTATTAGGGGGTAGATTCATACTAACAAAGCTCAGAGGAGACTAAATGATAAACCAGCTGTCTATGTATTGATTTATGTAAGAGTGGGCAGGGGGGGGGGTCTGTTGAGTAAATCAATCAAATTGCCCCCACCCCACTTAAAATAAGTGATAAATGGCTATCCCTTAAAACCTTAACCAGTTGGGAATGCATCTCAGTTGAATCAAATCAATCCAAACCTTTCCAGCCACATATGAAGAAGCCTTGTTAAATAAAGATTTCTCTCATGAGCCATTGGACCAACCGGAAGTGACGGTCGCAGAGGAAGAGTGTTTCCTCAGCCAATCCATTGCTTTGTTTCTACAAAGATTGGTATAATTAATATTTGGATCTACATTGCAGCTTTGATCCTGCCTTTGGTATCTTGGGCATATATGTCCAGTATTGAGACCACTGGATTATAGGTATTGATGGCTTATATACTTTTCTTATATAATTCTAAATTTTCTTCCTACAACCTCTTTAACACCAAATATTTCCACTTTTTCTTTCTTTCTTTCTTTCTTTCTTTCTTTCTTTCTTTCTTTCTTTCTTTCTTTCTTTCTTTCTTTCTTTTTCTTTTTCTTTTCTTGGCTAGGCAATGGGGTTAAGTGACTTGCCCAGGGTCACACAGCTAGTAAGTGTTATGTGTCTGAGGCTGGATTTGAACTCAGGTCCTCCTGAATCCAGGGCCAGCACTCTATCCCCTGCGCCACCTAGCTGCCCCCAAATATTTTCACTTTTTAATCATCTTTTTCCAATTTGCCTGGTGTGATTAAAACAACCCCAGGATTGTTTTAATTTGCATTACTCTTATTATTAGGGATTTGGAGTAAATTTTCATGTGATCATTTACAGTTTTTGATTATTCTTCTGAAAAAAATTCTTGATAATTATTAGGAAATGTCTCTTGGTGTAACTAACCTTAGGTCAATTCCCTATGTATTTTGGATATCATATTTTCATGGGTGATATTTGATATACTTTTCCTACTCTTATTTTATCTTCACTGATCATATTAATGCAAAATCTATCAATACAATAACAAACCATTTTAGTTTTAATTAAACTTCATATAATTTTAATATATAACATATTTGATATATTAATGCATTATATATAATATAATATAAACTTTATATGATATTTATAAATAAACTTAGCTTATAATAAACCATTTATTAAACACTTGAAACCCAAGATAAATGGGCTACAAACTCAATTAAGTCAACAGTGCATCATGGTGGCTGATGTTAAGTTCTAAGCACCACTTTTTTTTTTTTTTTGGCTAGGCAATGGGGTTAAGTGACTTGCCCAGGGTCACACAGTAAGTGTCAAGTGTCTGAGGCTGGATTTGAACTCAAGTCCGCTTGACTCCAGGGCCTGTGCTCCATCCACTGCTCCACTTTGCTGCCCCCTCCCCTTTTTTTAGCACCATATTTTTTGAAAAACCATTGATAAATTAGAGAACATCCAGACAGGTGACCAGTCTGCTGAACACGTGCCTTCAGATTATGCCATGAGAAAATTGGTTAAAAGATTCTGGGGTGTTTTGTCTGGGGGAAACATGATGGCTGTTTTCAAGTATCCAAAGGGGTGTGAATGGAAGAGTTATTAGATTGTTTTGCTTAACTGCAGACTGAACTAGGAAGGCATGTTCATGCTAAAGACACAGGGTTTTTAAGTCAAGAAAAATCTTCTTACCGTGGAGAGCTGTCCAAAAGTGGGATGGGCTGCCTTAGGAAGAAGAGATTAAATCATCACTACTATGAGCCTCCCTGATCCTCTGTCATTTACCGAGGACATTCAGGGAATGGATCTCATCAATACCTACCCTGCTGACCTTCTGGATTTCAGAATCCCCAGAAACTCATCATTCAGCAAGATGAAATCAATTCTGCCATTCCTAACTTTAGATAATTCCCCATCTCAGTTTCACCATGACCTCTCATTGGCTCCCATCCTTCACATACTTTCAGCCTCTTTTTATGCATTGTCTTCATATGTTGTGAGCTTCTTGAGGGCAGGGACTGTCATATTTTTCTTTATATCCCCAGTGCCTGGCACCCAGTAGGCACTTAATAAATGTTTAGTGATTGGCTAACTAATAAAAAAAAAATCACGTATGTAAAGAGATTTGCAAATGTTAAAGAGGTAAATACTAGTTGTAGTAGCAGCAGCAGCACCAGCACCAGTAACCTTTTATTTTTCTGATTTTTTTACTCATTCTCTCTTATCTGATTTTTCAGTTCCTTTTTAAGTTCTTTCAGGATTTTTTGGGAGCAGGAGCTTGTGATCATTTGACATTACTCTTTAGGGGACAGTAGCTTTTTTTTTTTTTTAGCCTATCTTCCTCTGAATAAGAAGCCCCTGCCCCTTCTCTACTGCCTGGAGTCCTGACCCTGTACATGGTTAGAGCCAGTTCATTGATCTCCACCTATAACTTCCCTCCTCCCCCACTCTCCTTTCCCCTTTGGAATGAGCCACTCTGCTGGGAACATTTGCCTTTCCCTCTTTTGTTCTGCCTTATTATTGCTTTCCAAAAAAAGGGGAACATTTTAATGATTTAATATTTCTCTCCCATCTTGTAATCACTATCTCAACTTAGCATCAGACAATTTTTTTTCCTTGTCCAAGGCCATCCAAGTTTTGTTCACTTGTTCTAAAATGTAATTATAATTATATTATAATATATAATTATAATTATGAATGGATTAATTAATTAAAGGAAGGCAGTCACACAGTGGTAGAAGCAGGCAGACACTGAGGCCCAACTGTCTCCTAGCTGTTACGTGATAATTCAGAGAAAACATTTACTAAGAATATGTCAGGTCAGATCCTGGGGTCATGTTGGGTATTTGTTGCTCATATCACACTGAGCACCTGGAACAAAGCCTATGCAACAGGAGGTTCAAGGCTTCTCTCTGAGCCTCTTCATCTCCCAAACAGCCCAGGGATTTTGTGATAACAAGTGGGTGGATGACCTCCCCTGGGGTATAAGTCATCTTATCCCACATCCAGACATGATTTGGGGGCCCTGGGGTTGAAGCAGAGAAAGAGATGGTTGAACTGTCTTCCTCTCTGAGCTCAGAAGCTTCCTCTTGCCTTGGTCATCCAGTGTGGAGGGTTGTATATGGAGGACTTGTCTTCTCTCTTCTCACAAGACTGCCTGTCCCCATATGGCTTACAAGGAGCAAGGCAAAAACACTGCTTTTATATCTCTGATGAATAATTAGTTCACTGAAATATGAAACATCTCTCAGAAGTGGAATTGATTTTCTGACCTTGATCTCCAAACTCTGTGACCCCCAGAGTCCAGCCTTCCAAATCCCCCTTCTTAACCATTACAGGTGTCCATAAGCCCGTCAGGCTGGCCCCTCCAGTTACTGCTACCATGTCACCTCTGCTCCATAGCTCTGGTCTCAGAAAAGTGACCCCTTGCTCCTCAGTTGGTCAGGTGAGGGGCCCTAGGAACTTGAATGCTATCCCTCTAACTCCCTCATGAAACCACGTTTCTTACTCCATAAACTCCTCAGGGTCCCTAGCACACCATCCTCTGGCTTAGACCTCTTTGGGTATCCGGGCATCTTATCCTCTAGCCCTTCTTTTCCCTCCCCATCTCTCCTGTAGCCAGGTGTCCTAGGCCACAACTGTTTTGGAAACCCATCGCTCTTTCTAGCTCCCAATATTTTAAAAATATCCTGTATTTAATTTTCTCCTTTAATAAAATTGAAACAGAGCCAGGCATCTGTCCCCTCTTCACAGCTGCCCATAATCCTTAAAGATTCATGTAGCCAAATACTCCAGTTCCCCAGTACCCAGAGACCTGTACTCATGGATCTGAGCAGTCCTGTCTGTCCCCCTAGGGTTCACGCCCCAGGATTCCACCAAACTACTTCATTAAAATGGGCCTGACTGGACTGGTGCTCCTCACCCTGAGGATACTGGTGTTTCCAGACTGGCATAGATTGGGGGGCTGCCAAGACAGAACCTGGAGACCCCCTGCTTGAACAACAGATGGAGTTGAAATAAAGACATTGGGTCATGAGGTGTGTGGTCTTCGTCAGCAACGGCCATGGCATGGGAGGACATGTCCTGGAGTCATGGAGGGTTCCTTGGACGGAGGTGAGGGAGTGAAGGAATTATTCTGCCCCTGTTCTCAGCCACTGCCAGAGGATATCTCTTCAAAAGTACTTGGACACCATTTCTTTTAATAAAAGAAGCCTGTCTTCAAAGCTTTAGTCTTGGTATGAAAGTAGGAGAGGACATTCCAGGTGGAAAGGACTGTGCATCGGCGTGAACGGGGTTGGGGGGGTGGGGGAAGTTTCTTGGAATGGAGAGGAGATTAGCCCAGCTGGAGGGGACAGGCCAAACCTAGGTCTTTCAATGCTTAATCTTAATAGGAATCAGCTGTGTGAGGTAACGCTCCAAAAGGTACTGCGATTTTAGGCTTAGAAGTCAGGCTAGAGACAGCTTGGTAGTTGGGGCAGAGCAATAGATAGAGCACTGTTCTGACTTTAATCATTTACTAGCTGTGTGATCCTGGGTAAGTAATTTTGTTTTTCTGCTAAAGGTCTCCTTTCTAAAATATATAGGGAACAGGGTCAAATTCACAAGAATAGAAGAAATTCCTCAGTGGATAAGTGGTCAAGGGATATGAATAGGCAATTTTCAGAGGAAGAAATCAAAGCTATCAACAGCCAAAATGGAAAAAAATCCTCCAAATCACTAGTAATTAGAAAAATGAAAATGAAAATAACTGAAATACCACCCCATACCCATCAGCTTGGCTAAGATGCAGAAAAGGAAAATGACAAATGCTGGAGGGGATGTGGGAAAATAGGTTCACTAATATAGTATTGGTGGAGCTGTGAACTGGTCCAGCCATTCTGGAAAGCATGTTGAAATTATGTCAGAAAAGCTATTAAATTGTGCACATTCTGTGGTCCAGAGATATTGCTACTAGGTTTATGACCCAAAGAGATCAAAGAAAGAGGAAAAGGATACATATGTGCAAAAACATTTATAGTAGCTCTTTTTGTGGTGTCAGAGTATTAGAAACTAAAGAGATGCCCATCAATTGGAGAATGACCGAACAAGTTATGGTATATGAATGCAATGGGATATTGGGTTATTATAAGAAATAATGTAGATGGTGGTTTCAGAAAAACCTGAAAAGACTTGTATGAACTGATGTAGCCTGAAATGAGCAGAACAGGCAGAAAAATTTGTATAACAATATTGTAAAGATAATCAGTTTTGAAGGACTTAGCAACTCTGATCAACACAATGCCCAACCATAGTTCCAAAAGACTCATGGTAAAATATGCTGTCCACCTCCAGAGATAGACCTAATGGACTCAGAGTGGAGCCTGAAGCACATTTTTTTCTCTTTCTGACTTTTTATTACTTTTTTTGGACATAGCTAAGGAAGAAATTTGTTTTCAGTGACTACGTATTTGTAATGGGTTTTGTTTTTCTCAGTGTGTAGGGGAGGGGGAAGATGAGAGAGAGAGAGAGAGAGAGAAAGAGAGAGAGAGAGAGAGAGAGAGAGAGAGAGAGAGAGAATTTAGAACTGAACTGAAATAAAAACGTAATTTAAAAAGCTACTAGCCATCTCTTAGTTGGCAAATCTAATGACTTCTTCATAATCTCATCCTTCTTGACATCTTTGCAGCCTTTGACACTGTCAGGTAGTCTTGATGGGGTGCTTGGGTGCTTGTGTTTGGGTGCTTGTGCTTGTACTTGGGCCCCAATTTCTCCCTAGTCTCAGAAACACTGTCTCGGACAATCACTCCCCAGCCCAAGGACACTGTGCCTAGCAATTACTCATGCATGGGCCCCAGCAAGACCCTTATCTCTCTCCCTGGTGCAGCTACACAAAGCTGGGTGAGAGAGTGCTGGGCTGCTCAGGCCTCAGCCCTCAGATCATGTTTCTGGAAGCCTCCCAATTCCTTAGTAAGTTCCTGTCTTGTGAGAAAGCTTTCCCTTGTTGCAGAGCATTCTGTCATCAAGACAGAGGGAGAGGGGTGCCTTGCCCAGCCCAAGGAGTTTTGTCCTTGGCTGGCCCAAGGACTCTTCCTCCTGCCAGACTCCCAAGATCCATACCTCTGTCATCTCCCTCCCTGTCCAGTATACTCCCTGTACTTTCTCATCCATAGCTCCCAAAGACACCTGGACCTTTAGATTACCTCATCAGTGTCCCTGGCATTCCTTTCCCAGGCCCTTTTCCGTATAAACCCTAGCTCCATCCTCAGTCTCTCGCAGGTTCCTTAAGAATCTTTGCCCGCTGAAAAGTGTAACAATAAATCTTTGCCACCTTGACTTAAAGAATGCTTGAGTCTGTGAATTCATTCCAGATGACCCCGTCCTGTGCTCCAGTCTTTGAGGGGTCTCAACCTCTCAGACTACAACACTCTCACCTCCCTGATAATCTCTTCTCTTCAAGTTTTCATGGCATCACTGCCTCTTATTTCTTCTCCTACCTGTCTGACTGCTCCTTCTCAATCTCATTTGCCGGATCTTCATCCAGGTCAGGCCTGCTAACTAAATTTCCTCCTGGAGCGTCTCCTGGGCCTTCTTTTCTTCTCCTTCTAAATTGTTTCACTCAGAGATCTCATCAGCTCCCATGGCTTCAATTCTCATCTCTGTACTGATGATTCTACAATCTATTTGTCCAGCCCTAACCTCTCTCCTGACCTATAGTCTCCCATCTCCATTTGTCTATTGAACAATTAGAAATAGATGTCCTGTGGACACCTTAAACTCCACATGTCCAAAATTGAATTCATTCGTTTCATCCTCAGACACTTACCCCTTCCACACCTCAATATAATAATATTGAGTCCAAGGCACTACCTTTCTCAATCCTCTGGTTCCAAACCTAGATATCAATGCTGGACTTTCCCCTGTTTCTCACCTCCCATATCCAATCTATTCCCAAGGTCTGTTGATTTTGCCTTTGTAAAATCCCGCACACATTCCCCCTTTCTCTCCTCTGGTACTCTGGTCCATGTCACCACTCCTAGGAGATTACGTTAGTCTGTGGTTGGTCTGCTGCCACAAGTGTCTTCTCCCTCTAGTCCACCCTCCCTTCAGCTGTCTCTTAAGCCAGGTTTGAGCATGTTTCTCCTCTATTCCATGAATTCCAGTGGCTCCCTATCACCTCTGGGGTCAAACAGAAAAACAACTGGATTCCACCCCTTCATAACCCATCCTCAGCTGCCATTCTACCATTCTTGCATTTTCTAACATTACCACTACCCTCACCATGCCACCCTAGATCCAGTGACATTGGCCTCCTTGCTGTTCCTCCAAGGAAACACTCCATCTCCCCTCTCCCTCAAGAACAGAATGTTCTGCCTCCTCATCTACATCTCCTGGTTTCCAGGACAACAACCAAGGAAACTGCGAAACCATATCTATAGCTCAAACCCTAGGTACCTGAACCAGTCAAAACTTGGGGACAATCTTCCTGCTGTTTTGGGGGAAAGCTAGCCCATCCTACACGAAAGGGAACCCAACAGACACGGTTCTGACCACATTTGTGCACTTTAACCCCCCATGCAGCCTGTGTGCAGGCTAGACTACAAATATCCATCTCTCCCTCCCAGTACTGAAGCCTGACCCTAGGCAGGGTGGAGCAAAGCGCCAGGATTTTCTGTTGTGTAGCAGCTGAGGTGGGATGGGGAGCTCACCCTCCAAAAGATCTTTCTTCCCATAATGAGTGTGGGGAGGGGAGGCATTGTCACAGGTTTTTTCCTTCAGTGTCCCTAAATGCCTAGGTACTGATTTCAAGCAGTCAGTCAATAAACATTTCTTAAGCACCTACTGTGTGCCAAGCAATATGTTAAATGTTGAGGCTAGAAGTACAATCGAAAACAAACACAGTTCCTCCCCTCCAACAGTTTACAATCTAATGGGACAAGATAACACACAAAAGGAAGCTGAATGGGGAGGCGGGGTATGGAAGGAAGGGGCAGAGAAGGAGGTTCCCAAGGAGGAGGAGGGATGGAGACGTCTAAAGCAGGGCTCCTGGTGGTAAATGGGGAGAAGACTGGACTGAGCCGCTGGCCTTGAACAGAGAGCCTGGAGCCTATGATGCTGCCCTCCAGTCAGAAGGTCCCATCAGAAGGACAGAGGGTACTGAGAAGATATGAGCACTGAGGCAGATCCAGTTTTGCAGGATGAGATTTCCCAATACTAAGTTGCCTGAGGAGGGAAGGCCTGATGGAGAGGTCTACAGAAGTCCAATAGCCATGTAGTTGGGAGGAAATGGGGAGAAGATTATGCTGAGACCTCTCCTGAAATAGAGGCCCTGGAGACCATGACCCTGCCCTTTAATCACAGGCCTCCTCCTCTAGCCTTTTCAGAGGCCCAGCCAGGAGAAGGAAAAGGCCCAGATCTTCCAGCTCAGGTGCTTGTAACCACATGTCTGTGAACTCGTTTTTAAAAACTATTTTGATTAACTCCATATTTAATAGGTTAAAATTGGTTCTAGTGGAGTTGACATTTCAGATACAACTGGTGAGTCAAGACCACCAGAGCCACAGTGTCCACCTTCCTGTTGATCTTAACAGCTTCTCTAGGCAAGCTCACTCTGCCAGATTCTAGGTGTGAATCCAGTTGGTCAGTGAGTTGGCATCCTAGCCTACTCATAAGCAGTGAGGGCATTTTCCTTAGCTCTCTCTGATAAAGTGGTTGGAATATGGTGGTAACTGCATGGCATTGCACCTTTTCCATCTTCACCATCATCTCTGTGTGTGGTCCTAGGAGGCCATGTTGGATCTTTAGGGGGTCCTTGCCTTTGAGGAGATCACAAACTAATGGGAGAGACAACACATAAGTGCACACACAGACACAGACACAGACACACACACACACACACACACACACACACACACAGAGTCCTCATGCCCACGGGTGCCCAGGTTTAGAGCATTTGGGTTAAGCTGCTTCTCTTGGTTGGGAGGAGCCTGAAGGAAGATGAGATCCTTGAAATTAGTTTCTCCAGATCCTGATACACAAATGGGTTTTAGAATGGAACCTGCAGTGTTAGCCTGGTCACCCTCCTACCCCCAGGCCTGCAGCTGCTCATCACTATCCTCTGGCACCAACATGACACCCTCTAAATTTGATTATTCTTAGGACAAAGCCTTATTGATCTCATCCTGGTTATGCCTCTGGTTGAGCATCTTCCAGGAAAAATGCCATCCCCTAAAACTCCTAGGAATATTGTAGCCAAATTCCAGAGTTCCCAGGTCAAGGCAAAAATATTGCAATCAGCCAGAAAAAAAACAATTCAAGTATTGTGGAAATACAATCAGGATAACACAAGATTTATCAGCTTCTACGTTAAGGAACCAGAGGGCTTGGAATATGATATTCCGGAGGTCAAAGGAGATAGGATTACAGCCAAGAAATCACCTACCCAGCAAAACTGAGTATAATCCTCAGGGTGGAAAATGGACATTCAGTGAAAGAGAGGACTTTCAAGCATTCTTGATGAAAAGACCACAGCCGAATAGAAAATTCGACTTTCAAATATAAGACTCAAGAGAAACATGAAAAGGTAAACAGGAAAGAGAAATTATAAGGGACTTATTAAGGTTGAACTGTTTATATTCCTGCATGGAAAGATGATATTTGTAACTCATGAGACCTTTGTCAGTGTTAGGGTAGTTGGAGGAAAATAAATATATATATGTAGATAGATAGATAGAGGATACAGGGTGAGTTGAAGATGAAGGGGTGATATCTGGAGAATACAATTAAGGGGTGAGAGAGGATTATACTGGGAGAAGCAGAAAGGGAAAGGTAGAATGGGGTAAATTATCTCACATAAAACAGACAAGAAAAGGCTTCTACAGTGGAGGGGAGGTGGGGGAAGGTGAGAGGGAATGAGTGAATCTTATTCTCATCAGATTTGGCTTAAGGAGGGAATAACATGCACACTCAATTGGGTATGGAAATCTATCTTACCCTACAGGAAAATAGGAGGAAAGGGGATAAGGGAGTGGGGGAAATGCTAGAAGGGAGGGCAGATTGGGATAGGGGGTTATCAGAAGCAAATACTTCTGAGGAGGGATGGGGTCACAAGAGAGAATAGAATAAACAGGGGGGCTGGGATAGGATGAAGGGAAATATAGTTAGTTTTTCACAACATGACTACTATGGAAGTATTTTGCATGACTACCCATGTATAACCTGTATCAAACTGCTCGCCTTCTCATTGAGGGAGTGGGGAGAGGGAGGAAGGGAGAAAATTTGGAATCCAAAGTTTTAAAAACAAATGTTAAAAATTGTTTTCACATGCAACTGGGAAATAAGATATACAGGCAATAGAAATCTATCCTGCCCTACAGGAAAATAGAAGGGGAAAGGGATAAGAGAAGGGGGGGATAGAAGGGAGGGCAGATTAGGGGAAGGATTATTCAGAATCCACACCATCTTGGGGTGGGGGGAGGGATGAGATGGAGAGAAAATTTGAAACTCAAAATCTTGTGGAAGTGAATGTTGAAAACTAAAAATAAATAAATTATAATATAAACAAAAGGAAAAAATGTCATCCCCAGGCAGCAAGGATGAGGAAAGTGGCTTACCCCCAGACATCAGTCGAGAGAAAAGAGTTCTAGGGGACCCCAGCAAGTGAGCCCAGAGTCCCTCAGTTTAGTGACTATGTAGTTCATGAGTTAGCACCTGCATCAGAAAGGAAGTCCCCACTCACCTGGCCTGCTCACCAATCTCCCTGGCAAAGCTTTGGAGAAAAACCCGTTCTGATCGAAGGAATGTGGCACCTGCTGCCTCAGTCTCCTCCTGTACAGGGCAGCATTTGGTTACCTCTGCACTTTGACAGGTTCTGGTGAAGACAGAAATTGGAGGTAAAATATTCAGGACTATGATACAAGGCTTTCCCAAAGGTCAAGCAAATTCCATATGTCAACCTGGGGATACTTTTTTTTTTTTGGCTAGGCAATGGGGTTAAGTGACCTGCCCAAGGTCACACAGCTAGTAAGTGTTAAGTGTCTGAGGCCAGATTTGAACTCAGGTCCTCCTGACTTCAGGGCCGGTGGTCTATCCACTGCGCCACCTAGCTGCCCCATGGGGACACTTTCTTAAAAGGGCAGAAGGCATTCTGTGTGTTTCAGCTTGGCTTGGAGCTTGCCCCAGGTGCTTTCAGGCCTTCTCTCTTCTCTGGTTGGGGGGGGGGGGGGGAGGGGGCTGGAGAAGGTGCTGCTGCCTGGAGAAGATGCCCAGAAGCCACCTGAGCACATGGCGTAGGGCTGGAGGGGAAAGTCTCCAGGGACAGCATGTGAGGCAGGACTCACCAAGGGGCTTCCCAGGAGCTTCACATAGTGATTTGAAACATTAAACTGTAAGGTCCTTGAGAACAGGAGCAGTTCTGGTTATTCTTCGTATGCCCAGGGCTTAGGACGGTTCCTGCCACATAGTAGGCAGTTGTTGATTGACTGACAGCTAGTGAGCAGAAGATGATGTCAGGGAGATGATTGTTCATTTTCCCAGGAGAATTTGAACCTTGCCCTCACCTTGGTCCATCCCCCCAAAGCCTTCCTCTGTATCTGTAACAAACCAGAAGAGAAGGTCCATGGAGAAGAAAACATGTGTATTATAACTAGAGGAGCTGCTTTCCACATGGAAGTCTGATCAGATGCCAGTAGCCTTTTCCTTCTCATTGCAGTAAAAACTGCATTGAATCTCTTAGCGAGGAATTCTTTGGGGTCACAATAAGGAGGGAAAAGAGATCTTGGAAGTAAGTGAGAGGAGGGCAATGAGCTACAAAGTGACAGAGTATTAAGAAAACATGAAAATTCACAGGCTTTTACATTGGAGGCAACTAGAGAGTTATAGAGACAAGAGGTAGATATCAAGGGACTGGGGTAACTAACATTTCTCTCCATGCTGCAAGTGATCTGTAGTTGTAGTTACAAGTCATTAGCTCAAGCCTAGATCGCCCTCTTGTGGCTATATTAGACATAGTAGTCTGAGGAACTTCCAGCTACTTCCTAAACCCCCACCCCAACCAGGTGCCACCTAAAACACTCAGTGCCTCTGTGTGTGCATAACAGCTTATTGGGCTGTAAGATTAGGACGTGGAAGGGGCCTTAGAGATACTCGAGTCCAACTGCCTTGTTTTACAAATGAAGAAACTAAAGCAAAGAACTTTTCAACCACTTTCCAAAGGTCACCCAGGTAATACCAATCAGAATGTGATTTCTAACCTAGGTCCTTGAATTATAAATCCAGTCAGTCAACAGGCAGTTATCAAGCACCTACTATGTACCAGGTCCTGTGAGAAGTAGTAGGGATACAAAGAAAGAATAAAATACTCCTTGCCCTCAGGGAGGGAGCTCCCAGTCTAATGGAAGGGACAACATGGAATCCACTATGGTCACAGAAGCTATATACAGGGCAAATGGGAGGTCATCTCAGATGGACCACACAAGCATTGGGTGAGAGGGGGGACCAGGAAGGGTCTCCTGTAGAAGATGGGATCTGAGCTATATTTGGAAGGAAGGCAGGGGAGGCAGAGAGCAGAAGTGAGGAGGCAGCACATTCCAGACATGGTGGACAGCCAGTGAAGAAGCACAGAGTTGAGAGACGGAGTCCTGTGTGCAGAACAGCCAAAAGTCAGGTGCCCCTCCACCCCAAAGTAAGTGGAGGGGAGTGAAGTGTGAGAAGATTGCCCAGCTTGGAAGTAGCTGGGTTACAAAGAGCTTTAAAGACCAAACAGGATTTTGCATTTGATGCTGGAGGTGACAGGAGACCCTGGAGTTTACTGAATCAAAGGCTGGGTGTGTGATAGGGTCAGATTTTTATTTTAGGAAGATTCCCTTGGCAGCTGAGTGGAGGCTGGACTGGAGTGAGGAGAGACTGGAGTCAGAGAGGCCCACCAGGTGACACCAGTGTGAGTGGACAGAAGGGGACAAGTAGCAGAACTGTTGTGAAGGTGAAAATGATGAACTGTGGTGATCTCTTCCATGAGACCCTTCCTCTTTGTTCCCCACCCAGCTTGTAGGAGGGGCAATCTGCCTTCATGCCGGTATACCCATATTGTTTCTGAAAAAAAGGTCACTGGGGATTCACACTTTCATATTTTAGGCAGTTCAGAACCAACCCTAGGCTGAAATAGCAGTCCTCTCCATCTTAATAAGTAAGCTCTTTCCTTTTGTTGTTATTGATTTGTGTCTGACCCTCTGTGACCCCATTTGGGGTTTTCCTATCAAAGAAATTGGAGTGCCAGCTCATTTTTCAGATGAGGAAACTGAGGCAAACAGTGTTAAGTGACTTGCCCAGGGTCACACAGCTAGTAAATGTCTGAGGCCTGGATTAGGACTCAGGTCTTCCTGACTCCAGGCCCTGGGCTGTATCCACTGTGCCACCTACCTACCCTGTTTATGGTGAGATGAAGTCTCCTACTCTGATCCGATTCCACATTCCATTTACTGGATTTTGAATTACTCTTTATTCTTGGGTCCCTTGCTTGCTTATCTACAAGGCCTGGGAAGGTTACAAGGCCGTCTTAGCTGGGCTGGAGGTCAATAAAACAGAGGTGGCAACACAGCCTTCCACAAATCAGCCTTCAGATTTCTTGAATCCTCAGACACTCTCCATTTTGGGTGGGGACATTTTCTTCCCAACTTCTAAGGAGGGGAAAGGGTTACACTGAGGAGGGCTGGGACCTTGTTTTTTCTCAGGTTCCCCCGGGAGCAAAAGAGCAGGGTGTTCCTGGAGCGACGATGGGAAAGAGGGACACATTCGGAGACTGTTCTGTGCGTAACACATAAAGAGAAAAGGTCCAGAACACTGCGCATTTCCTCCTTCAGTTTCACCTCTGGTCTCCTAACCCTTCAGTGCTCGTGCTGCCCAGTCACCAATGACATTTTCTGTCTTCCATTTGCTATTGGCTGGCAGAGCCTCGGTGAAGCCAAACCCAGAGCAAACAAGTTTCACTTCTCTACCATGGAGCCTTATCTGTGCTCTCTCTTTCTGTTGGGGATCCTGGCCCCGAAGGAGACCCGGGCAGGTAAGTAGAGAATACTATTAACTGGCCGCCTGGACACTGGACACAGGACACAGCAGGTCGAGGTAGCGGTGCCGGGGGCGACGGGGCTGGGATGCCGCCGGGGAGGAGGCATCTCGCGGCGGCGGGGTTCCCAAGGCCACTCCCCGGGGCCGCCGGGGTCCGGTCTACGCAGTCACTGTCCTGACCCCGGCCCGGGTCCCCACGTCCAGGCTCTCACTCCCTGAGGTATTTCGACGCCGCCATGGCCTCGCCCGAGCTCGCGGAGCCCCGGTTCCTTGCCGTGGGCTACGTGGACGACCAGCAGTTCGTGCGCTTCGACAGCCACGGCGCGAGTGCCAGGGAGGAGCCGCGGGCGCCGTGGATGGAGCAGATGGAGCCGGGCTACTGGGAGCGGAACACGCGGGTCAATAAGGAGAACGCACAGAGCTACCGGGTGGGCCTGGAAAACCTCCGCGGCTACTTCAACCAGAGTGAGGGCGGTGCGTGAGCGTCACGTGAGCCCCAGAGCAGAGGGGAGGGGGAGGGGCGGGGGCGAGGCCCGTCCCACTTTCTCCTGTGGCTCCCACTGCAGACGTGGGGGGCGGGGGGGGGGGGGGCAGGGAATCGGTGCGGGCTGGGAGACGTCTGGCCGCGCTGACCTGGGGCTGGGGGCGGGGCAGGGGTCCACACCTACCAGAGCATTTGCGGCTGCGAGGTCTCCCCCGAGCTCACCTTCAAGCGCGGGTTTTACCAATTCGCCTACGACGGCCACGACTACATCGCTCTGGACACGGAGAGCGCCACGTGGACCGCGTTGGTGCCCCAGGCTCTGAACACCAAGCGCAAGTGGGAGGCGGACAGGAGCCTGGTTGAGAGAGAGAAAGCCTATCTGGAGGAGAAGTGCGTGCAGTGGCTCAAGAAGTACCTGGAGATCGGGAAGGAGACGCTGAAGAGGGCGGGTAGGGCTCCAATCCGCCAGCGTGTGCGCGACGCTCAAGGCCCCCAGCCCGTCCTTCTCCACCTCCCCTGCAGCATCAGCCCCGGGTCCCCGACCCTCAGGGACGCCCGGATTGTGGGGTGTTCCCCCAGGCCCAACCCGTCCTCGTGCCCTTGGAGGGGAGGGGGAAAGGGAGAGCCTGGAAATGTCTCTGCCCTTTGCCTCCAGACCCGCCCTCCGCCAGAGTGACTCGCCACACTGCCCCCGACGGGGAGGTGACCCTTCGGTGCCGGGCCCAGGACTTCTACCCGGCGGACATCTCCCTGACTTGGCTTCGGGATGGGGAGGAACAGCTCCAGGACACAGAGTTCATTGAGACCAGGCCCGCAGGGGACGGGACCTTCCAGAAGTGGGCAGGTGTGGATGTGACCTCGGGCCAGGAAGGGAAATATACCTGCCGAGTTCAGCACGAGGGACTGCCTGAGCCCCTCACCCTGAAGTGGGGTAAGGACCGTGAGGAGGGGCTGGGAAAGGCCATCCCTCCCATTCCCAAAAGACCAGAGGGAGGTGGGGTGACTGGGGGGAAGTGGGGGAGGGGCTAGTGAATCTCAGGCCTCAGAGGGATCAGGGCCTCTCGCTGCCCTTTTCCATTTCAGAGCGAGAGTTCTCCTCCACCCTGGTCATTGCAGGGGTCATTGTTGTCCTCATCAACATCATTGCAGTCATTGCTGGAGTTGTGATCTGGAGGAAGAAGAATTCAGGTGGGCAGGACTGGGAGGGGGTCCTTAGGGAGCAGGCACCGTGGAGATCCTGGCTTCCCCTGACCAGAAGCTTGTCTTTCTGTCCCCAAGTGCTCTCTTTCCCATTTAAGTGACTGTGAGATAGTACTTAAGAGTCTAGATCAGGGCTAGGGAAATTCAGCTGTAATCAAAAAGGCCAAATTCAAGAAACTTTAGTTAGACATATTTAAAAATGTACATTGTTTTGTAAAAATCTAACTGCTATGTACTTAGTAATTTAAAAAAATGAAAACTATTTGTTAATTTTAAAGTTAACTAAGGCCACAGGTTCTTCACCGCTGTTCTAGATAAACAAATCCCTACCTAGAAACCATTTTTCTGGAGGATGCCTGGCAGGGGTATAACAGGCTGGCCTAGTGGGGAATCTGCTTCAGACTCAGATCAGCAATGAATATGGGGATCTCTGCCAGAGGGCCTGGGTGTCCCCCAGCTGGGGCTGTAGACCAGCCTTGGGAACCCCTGGAGGCAGGCCTGGAGGTGGGGAAGTGTCCATTTGGGGGGCCTCTTTTCTCTCTTCCTCTTGCATCCAGAGGCTGGACTGGAGTGGGGGTCAGGGGTGCAGTCCCAGTTGTAATTTGTTGTGTCTCCAAGACAAACCAGTGAACTCCTGAGACCTTCGTGTGGTCTCCTTTCCTGAATTCCTCACTGGAAATTTGTTTTCTTTTCCAGGTAGAAAAGGAGGGGGCTATGTTCCGGCTGCAGGTAGGTGAAGGGTAGACATGAAGGGTAGAAGGAAGGGCCTAGCCCATAACATCTCAGGGACCTGAACAATGAGAAGGCAGAGGAGAGGCTTAGCCCAGTAGCCTTCCCTTGTTGTTTTCTTCCCTTCCTATACCCTGGTTCTGAAATGTATGTCCCTGACTGGATCATTTCCCTCCTTTGTCTCCAGGCAGTGACAGTGCACCGGGGTCCGATGTCTCTTTCCCAGCCAAAGGTGAGACTCTGGGGGCCTGGAAGGAGAGAGGGGCTGGGGTAAAGGGGGCCAAGCACAGAGGAGGGTGGGTGAGAGGTTGGGCTGAGGACTGGATGGGTGGAGAGGCAGGCCCTTCAGAATGATGAGAGGCTGGAGGCCAGAGGGGACTTGGAGGATCTCCCTGAATCTGTCTTTCCTTCTTCAGCTTGAGAGAATTGCCTGCTATGGGCCTGAGGAAGAAAACAAGTCTCCAGTCCTTGTGTTGTTTCTGTGGACCCCTGGCTTCTCTCCCCAGCACTAGCTCCTGGGATCCTCCCTGGACTCTACTGGCCCAAGCCCCGGGGAAGTATCATTAGGGCCCTCACCCTGTTCTCTAAGACCTCCCTCCCCTGCCTTCTTTTTTTTCTGCCTGTCTCATTCCACAGGGAGACAACCAGCAGTAAGGGCAGAGGGTTTTGGAAATGAACCCTCCACATCTGATGTTGCACTGACCTCTGGGAGCTTTGTCTAACCAAAAAAAAAAGCCTAATGAATTATTGTTCTTGAAACTTTAGCTTTTCTTTACAACCTCAACTGAGCCTTGCATTTGGGTGGGGGATTTTGGGGGACAGAATGACAACATGGAGATGTTTTGGGCTTATGACAGGAAAATAAATGAAAGATTGGAGACATCGGAGAATCCTTTTATTTGGTCTGCTGAGTCTGTGAGTGCAGGTCGGGGCTGGGGCCAAGAGGGGAAGGAGCCTGGGGGAGGGCTGGCGTATTATACGTGGTGAGGGTGCAGATGCTTGTCTTTGCTTTGTACTGCTCGGGTGCACTTGTGGACATGGTATATTGGGACTTGTTCCAGGGCCTCAGACGGAGCCCAGGCCGTGTGTTCCTCCTATAACTGGAATGAAGGCCAAACAGTCTGCTGGGTGTCTAGCCCATAAGCCGACCCTCAACACCAGCCTTCAAAGAGTTCCAATTCTCTCTGTTTTGTCATTTTTTTCTCTCCTTGTTTATGTGTACCTGCTTTTCTTTCATTGCAGGGGCCTCCCTAAAGGCTTCTGTGGCCTCTGCTCAGGGCCCATTCTAGGGCCCTGACCCTAACCGCAGGTGGGGGCTTCCCCCTCTGAAGAAGGGAAGGGTTTCACCTTGGAATTAACGAAGAAGGGAATATTTATTCTCTAAAAAGAAAGAAGCACCTGGCCCTTTTCTACCTCAATGGGGTCCTGACCCTGTATGTGGTTAGAGTCCGTTGATCGATCTCCACCTGTATCTTTCCTCCTCTCCCACTCTCCTTTCCCCTTTGGGATGATCCATGATGCTGGGAACTTTTACTTTTCCCTCTTTTGTTCTTCCCTATTGTTTCTTTCAAAAAAGATGAGTGTTTTAATGATTTCTATTTCTCTCCCATCTTATAATCACTATCTTAGCTTAGCATTGGATAATTTTTTTCCTCTTCTGAGGCCATCCAAGTTTTGCTCCCTTGTTCTACAATCCCTGTGTGGCAGGGTTTCCCATTACAATGATTCATTGACCTACAGAGGGCAGACACAAAGAGGTGGAAGCAGGCCTTCCTATCGCCTAGCTGATATGTGATAATTAAGAGAAAACATTTACTAAAAATGTCAGATCAGATCCTGGGGTCATGCTGGGTATTTGTTGCTCATACAACGCTTTGAGTGGCTAGAACATAGTTTTTGCAGCAGGAGGTTGGAGGCCTCTCTCTGAGCCCCAGTTCATCTCCCAAGCAGCCCAGGGATTCTGTGATAAGTGGGTGGACAATCTCCCCTGGGGTGTAAGCCATCTTATCCCATGGCCAGACAGGATTTGGGGACCCTGGGGTTGAAGTAGGGAAAGAGCTTCAAGGGAGTGGAGCCATCTTCTTCTTTGAGCCCAGAAGCTTCCTCTTGCCTTGGTCATCCAGTTGTGGAGGGTTGTACATGGAGGACTTGTCTTTTCTCTTTTCACGAGACTTCCCGTCCCTATGTGGCTTACAAGGAGCATGACAAAAATAGAGCTTTTATATCTCTGATGAATAATTAGTTTGCTGAAATATGAAACATCTCTCAGAGAACTGGAATTACTTTTCTAACCCTAATTCATTAATTCTGTGACCCCCAGAGTCCAGTTTTCCAAATCCCCTCTCTAAACCATTATAGGTGTCCATAAGCAGGAAGGGCTGCTCCAGCAGGCCCTGCCTTGGAGGAACTATGACTAAATCCTATGGGCTTTGTTAGAGTGTGGATTCTACAAAGTATGTGGCCTGAAGTGATCCTTAAGTACAAATTAGTGGCTCCCATTTCTATTTGTGGGCAGCCAGGTAGCACAGTGGATAGAGCGGAGGGCCTGAAGTAAGGAAGATTCATCTTCCTGTGTTCAAATTTGGCCTCAGACACAAGCTGTGTGGCCCTGGGCAAGTCACTTCACCTTGTTTGCCTCAGTTCCCTCATCTGTAAAATGAGCTGGAGAAGGAAGTGGCAAATCACTCCAGTATCTTTGCCAAGAAAACCCCAAATGGGGTCACAGAGTGTTGAAAATGAAATCACCACCACCAAATTTTTGTTTGAGTTTGACATCACTGGTTAGACTAGCTGACCTCTGAGGGCCCAAATGACTCTCAGATTCTGTGATTCTGATTTTCTCTACACTTATGGTTGGTTCACATCAAGGGGTTCCCTGGCTGGCCCTTTGCTACTACCTACTCAACACACATAGGACCATGGAAGGATGTTGAGACTACCCATTGGGAACAATTGTTGGGTCAACATCCTTTTAGAGTCCCATATATGTGTGCTGGGGTCAGGGTCTGGCAAACACAGGCCTTCCCGGCCCAAACCTTAGCTTGCTCTACAAGGACCTTAGCTTTGCCTCCTTGCTTTCCCGATATTTTCCCTGTAACTCAAAGGTTCAAAGCAAGAGATCTGGCTTCTTATTAGCCTTAGTATCACTGACAATGCAAATGTTGTTCTCATTTTACTGATGAACAAACTGAGGTACAGAGAGGCTCAGTGAGGTGCTCAGAGCCACACACCCAATGAAAGCCAGAGTTAGGACCTGACCTCAGGTCTTCCAGTCCACCACGGGGCCTCCCAAGCCCAACACTCCACATCCTGGCAGCAGCCCTGGGTAAAGTCTGCCCTGGATAGACATGTGGAGGTCTGCCTCTGAAATATTTCTTCTGTATCTCCAGTTAATCCCTTAAACATGGGCACCTCATTCTGCAGCTCTCCCTCTCCTGAATCCCCTGTTTCTAGCAAGGATCTCCCCTGGAATCTGTAAATATCTCTGGAATCTTCAGACAAAGGCATAAGCAGGATGGGAGAGGAGAGAAGGTGTCCCTGTGCATCACAGCCATGTGCTTCCATCTCCTGTGTTTGCAGCCCCTGGGCGTCAATAGCATGCCTGAAACCAAACCCCCTGGCCCTGTCCAAAGTTAGGGGAATATTAAATGAATTTCATTTTCATAGGCGTCCACGTGAGATGAAATTGGGGCTCATGTTCCTCGTTTGCAGCAGTAAATGGGTCTCAATTTCAAGCTAGTGAGATGGCTTAGTCAGTGGAGCCTCTGATTTAGAGTCAGAGAGATCTGAGTTCAGATCCCATCTCAAACACTTAATAGCTTTGTGACCCTAAGCAGGTCACTTAACCTCTCACCTCAGGTTTCAGTATTTGTAAGATGGAGGTCATAATAGCACCTCTCTCCCAGGATGGGTGTGAAGGTCACATGAGATCATATTTACAAAGTACTTTGCAAAGCTTGTTATAGAAATACTAGCTGTTATTATTGTTTTCAAGTGCTAATTCCTATGATACTCATTAAAATGATGACTTTCATCCAATCCCTTCACAACCCTAAGAATTCCTCCCATTGTGAATGAGAGGCAGCTGTCTTTTATCTCCTAAGCAGGACATTCCTGCCACCCAGTGGTATTACAGGATTTCGAATTAGAGTATCCTCCTTTCTACAATGATGAATGTGAAGAGGGGAGGTGGCGGGTGCAGTTCTCTGACAAACTAGCCCTTGAAGGCTTCATACTTACCAGTGAGCTTGGGGACTTCACAGAATCATCAGTTTAGAGTTTGAAGAAGCTCCGAGGCCATCTGGTCTAGCTGCTTAGGACAGGCGCCTAGTCCATAGGAGACTCAATAAATGCTATTGGCCTGACTGACTCAACTCCCCGAATCCATTCCTCTGATCTCTAGGACTTTTCTGTGAATGTAAAATCTGCTTGACAATGACTAGAAACTTGATTATTCAGTAGAATAATGATAAATAACAAGTTATTGAAGAAAGATTCTGGAAATTGAGGATCCTTAAGCTGCTTTCTGGGTCACTGGCAAATAGATTGCACATATATGGAACAATAGTAAACAACATGGGGTCATGATTAGGTACTAGCTTATGTGGCCTAGGCTAAGTCAGCCTTAGGCGTTCAGTGTGGGATACCCAGGGAAGGCTTCCCAGTGGGAAGGGGGCTTCAGCTTCAAAGTAGAAGGTATATTTGTCTGTCAGGGGTTCTTCACCTGAGGTACGCTGACGCCCAAGGAATTTGATGAGAATTTTCAGGGGGTCTGGGAATTTGGATGGGAAAAAATACATCTTTATTTTGCCTAACTTTTAATTGAAATGTAATTATTCCTTTGACTATTAAATTTCCAAAAACCACACTAGCTTATTGAGAAGGCATTTATTAAAAGCTTCACCAGATGACACACAAACAAGTTAAGATGCCCTGATCTAGGTTATAGATGGGATAGTAATAGAAGTGGTCAGGGAATGTGTCATTAGGTAATTTTTGGTCAAGTTAACCATACCAGTATCATCATATTGGCCAATTTTTTTTTAGATGAACTATATCAACATTTAACATACAGAGGTATGAATCTTTTAGACCACCACAATACTGAGAACTTGACTTGTTTACTTATATCAGAATGAGGGAACTATAACTGTATTTTAGGTGCCTTTAGGCACTCTTTGTATATATAAGTCCATGTGTACGTATACCCATAATTTTGAATGCATATATATGTATGAGACACAATAACTACTAACCAATCAATTCATCAATAAGACTTAGAAAACTGCTCATACCCTTTGACCCAGCCATACCACTAGTAGGTCTATTTCCAAAGATGATTGGGGGAAAAGGAAAAGAACCTACATGTTCTAAAATATTTGTAGCAGCTCTCTTTGTGGTTGCAAAGGACTAGAAATCATGAGGATGCTCATCAGTTGGGGAATGGCTGAACAAGTTGTATTACATGATTATTATGAGATACTACCGTGCTATAAGAAATGATGAAAATGTAGAAAAACTTGCAGGAAATAATGAAGAGCGAAATGAGCAGAACCAAGAGAATGTTGTATACAATACCAGCAATATTGTTTTAAGAACAACTTTGAATGAGTAAGTCATTTTGAATATTATAAGTACCCAAATTAAGTACAAAGGACCTGTGAAGGAAGAAGCTATATGTATCCAAAGAAAGAACTGACAAGTAGAAGTATGTATAGAATGATTTTACACACACACACACACACACACACACATATACACAGAGTTTCATCTGCAATCATCTTTTTTTAAAATCCAACTATGCTATGTAAACGCTTGTTTTATTTCATAAGTTCAAAATCAAATAAATAAAAATCACACACACACAAAGCTATAACTGGCTCCTGTCAGCTGCAGCCTGGGCATCAGTGACTAAGCCAGATGCTAGGCCACAGCTTGGTTAGTGTTGGGTTGGTCAGTTTATCCAGAGCCCAGTTCACTAGGAACACTCTGAGTGAGGAGAAAGGGAGGAGATGATGGGAGAAAGAGGTCATAGGGAAAAGAAACAGGACAAAAGGCCTGTCTTTGGTCTTTGCATTCTTTCCAGTGATTCCCTGAACTCTCCTGGAGTCCTTATTCTTTCTAAAGACATTCAGGATCTGGTCCTCTCCTTTTGTTAGAGGGTATGCTGCTGAACAACAGCTAGCTGATAGTTCAGGTTCAATGTTGGAATGAAATAAGGCTCTCACAAATCATTGAACGTTAAAGAAAGGAGGTTGACTTTGTCCTAACCCGGTGATGATGTGCACCAAGGACCCAGTGATACTTTTCTGGATGGGGCTCCTCTCACTTCCAAGTGGAAACTTGTCTGGTCAGCAGGGCGGGGTGGGTGACTCCAAAAAAGGTACCATGCTGAAAGAGCTACACCTCCCCATGGAGGGGACTTTAGGAGCCCTTGGGTCACCAGGAAGCTACCTTGAGGGAGACAAGGGCCAATCAAATCCTAGATACTGCCTTGTTGCCTTTTAGGGAAAACTAATTCTCATTTTTGGGAAACTAGAAACCCTTGTTCCTATCACACACTACCCCAAAGACCCACAGATCTTCTAAAGGACCTTCCACCATTTCCTAATTTTTAGGATTTGGTTGGGCAATTGTCCTGGCCCAAGGAATACAAGAAGTGAAGAAAAAATACTTTGCCTCACCAAAGAGTAACCAAAAGAAAAAGGAAAAAAAGATGAGGAGGATGAAAAAAAAATGGAAATTCTAGACTTTCTCTTTCTCCTTTGGATGAACTGAGCCTCAGATCTTAATGATCTAGACTTGGTGTCAAATACTTATGGCACCATATTAAAATGTAATTGGGAAATATTTTACAAAATAAAGGTGCAATAAAACATAAAGAATGTTAATATGTGGTTTTCTAAGCCAATATGCAGCCCAGGGATCCTTACCTACAGAGCCTGTCAGGTAGCAAGAGTTTGTTAATTAATCGAGTGATTAATTACAGTGTAACTAGTCAGGGAGCTGACTGTGAATATGATAAACAGGGAATGTTTCCTGGCTCCTCCAAAAGAGACTAGACATGGTTCAGACTTCAGAGGAAAGAAAGGGAAAGCCAGTTAGGAGCCTGTTGTCAAACCCTGGCCCTGGAGGCAAGGAGGAGTGAAGCGAGAAGGGCAGTTTAAAAAGAATGAAGATCTTTAGGTAAGAATTTGTGACCAAGAAGAAAACATCCCTGGGAGACAAAGGCAGACAAAGAGATGCTGTGCCCACTCCCCTAGACTTTCTTCCTTCTATGAGTCGTCTCTATTATGATTCCAGCTGACAGTGGTGAAGGCTTCACTGCTGAGCTCCAGAGGATAAGCTCATGTTGTGTTGTCCCAATGACTTACTGTGCACTTTGTCCAACTGAGGACTCATCGTCCCTGATCTGGCAGCAGCCTGCCCTCCCAGCCTCGTTTCCAACCAGTGCCCCTCAAGCCCTCTCTGCTTCAGCCAAACTGTCCTATTCACTGTCTCTCCACCAAGAAGCAGATGACCCAAGGTCAAATCTTCTTCTGCTACTGTTTGCATATGGGCAAATCCCATCACTTCTCTGGACCTCATCTTCCTAACTGTAAATAAGGGTTTTATCTCTAAAGTCCCTGTAATAGGTTCAGTGTCCAGTATGGCATCAGCAGATGAATTGGAGGCCCTTTTTTTTTTTTCCAAAAGGGGACCACCCTTCCCTCATCCTAAGTGAGGGCAAGGGGCAGTGATCCCTTTCACTGGAGAAAATAATTGCCCCTGAGGCAGGAAAATGCCTTATTTCCCCTTTAGACAAGTCCTTGAGCCTGCATATAGCTTCTCTCCACCCAAACTGTTATTAAATGGGGAATATCCTCCTTCATGAAAAAAATTAATTTTAATCCTTTGAGTCCACATCCTATACTTTCCTACCTCTGTACCTTTGTCCATACCATTCCCTACACCCATAATGCCCTTCCATTACTAAATCAGTAAAAATTTGTTCATCCTATTAGACCCTGCTCAACAAATGTCACCTCTTCCAAGATGGCTTGCCACACCACTTCATTTGGAAATGATTCTTCTATCTACAAGGCGCAAACAGAACTTTGTGGACACTTCAGTTTGCTTTATTACAGCTGCTTGTATGTTAGAGTGGTTGACTCTAACAAGACTGGAAGCTCCTCAGGGCCCAGGCTGTACCAACTTGATTACTTCTGTCACAGCCCAGGCTTTCCATAGAGTGGGGGCTCTTCAGTTACACTGACCAGGAAGAGAACTGCTAGACATTGGGAGGAGTTCCACCCTCTGGGTCCTTGGTAAGCCCCAGAGCTGCCCCTCCCCCAGCCCTTGGATGGTGGCAGTGACTGCAGACTGCTGGCAATCACCCTGCTTCTTCTGGCTCATCTTCCCCAGGCCCTCGATCCATGGACCAAATCCCTGAGCCCCCAAGCACCACTAGAGTAGGGAACTTCCCCACATTTGCCCCCAAGGCGGTCTGTCCCTTCACAAGAGTCCTGGGAAGCAGTCAGTGATGACTGGTAATTCTCAAACAGATCCCTCCCCGCCCCCCCCCCTCCATTGCAAGATCTACCTTACCCAAGACACAATTACTGCAGACCCAGGATCCCCTGCCCATGTAGGATTCCTTCCCTGATACAGTTTCCCTTCACTCTTACCCTGACCTGCCCTCCCAGTGGTCCCAACATTCCCAAGTCCAGCAAAAGTGAAATGTCTTGGGAACTTCTTCCCCTAGAAACTACTGCCCAGTAGGGACCCACCAACCCCACACTCATCCTTCTTCCCCGAATCCTGAGTTCAATGGGGCTTTCGCTAGAAGGGGTGACTTCACTTGCCGCCTCTAGGCTGTCAGGCCCAGCCAGATCCCACTTCTGAACCTCTTCCTCCATCGCTCTTTGCTCCTGTCAGAAATACCCATTTCGGCTGCCGTGCACCTCTCCTGGCTCCCTGAAAGTGCCCAGCGCGCTCACCCTCCCACATCGTCCAGCTCCCCAGCCTGGCTCCTTAAGGCCCCAGCTCTGCTCTCAGACCAGGGACTTGGAGCCCACAGCAGGCAGCCCTTTCCGCCGTTACCCCACCTCACCCCCATTTCAGATAGGAGCGCCCCCGCCCTCGCTGAGATCCGCTGAGTCCAGAGCCTGATTTGCCCAGTGGCTGGTGAAGTTTAAAATCCGTGGGCGGGTGGACAGTGGAGGTCAGAGGACAGAGTCGAGAACCGAAGACACGCAGGGACTGGAGCTCAGGTTGGACCTGTGCTCCTTCCCCACTTGGAGGCTTCAGGGATCCAGGGCTTGGCTCTCTTGGCTCATGGGTCAAAGGACCTGCTCAACTTTCGGTTTCTTCTCCCAGAAACATCTCCGATTCTCGCTAGTAGAGCAGGCTGCCCCAGCTCGCTCCCTTCCCTGGCCGTTCCCCTCATCCTACCACTCACCCCAAACAGGGACAATTGTCCCCAAATAGGGACAAATTCCAGACTCTCGCTTGGGATTCAGGCAATGCCGCCTTCAGGACCCAGATACTTAGTAAAAAATAGGAAGAACAGGCAAGGAAGGAAAGTAGCCTGGAAAACCCCCCTTTCCCATCCCTGGTCATGGTTCGTAAGCGTCCTGGAATTTCTCTGTCCTCGCTGAACCAGTTCTGAATAACTGTGGGCGCCTCTGTTACCGCTGCTCTTGGTGCCTGTTTGCCTGACTGACGAACTGAACCAGCGAGCGAATGGACTGATGGACAGATCCCTCTGTCCTGGTAATGACCAGCTGCGGAGTGTTCAGAAAGCCAGCTGACCACACCAGATTTACGTTTTTTTTTTCATCCAAAAAAGTAAGGAGACTGAACTTGGTGATTTCTGGGGACCATTTTAAGTCGGACATCCCATGATTTCAGTGAGCAGGGCGACTTTGGGTGTATAACGTTGTAAAGAATGCGGCTCTCCGGGTCTGGAGGTTGTCTTTTTGTCTCTGGGTCCCGGGGACCTGGGGATCCCCTCTGCCTAGGAGTTGCCAAGTTTGATAGAGTAGACTTCTACAGCCTCCTGGGTTTGCAGGATGGTGTTTGTGGTTGGCAGCTGAAATCTTCTAACGCCCGGAAAAGCTAAGCCGCTGCTCAATCTTAGTTAGCCAGTCCCAGCACTGACCAAATCCGACGGGTCCTAGCGCCCTCAGGGTAACATATCGCCCCGCCCCTCTTCTCGTCCCCTCCCTCCAGCGGTGTTTATCTCTGGGTTGTTTTCCTTTCAGGTCTCTCTAGGTCTAGTGTACAACGGAAAGTCAAATACATTCTGAAAGCATGACACACCAGAATCCTTTTGGTTGACTCTGGCCTCCATCCCCAAGTTCTATTGGGGAAAATAAAGTCTTTTTTTCTTTTAAGGAGTAAGTTCCCTTCTCTATCTCTCAGTGTGAGGGTGCTCAATGATGATGCCGGCTCAGGTTGATGGCCAGAAAGTCTTCTCTTTTCTCCTCTTTCTCCACCTCCTGTTGCCTCAACTCCTTCTCTGTCTCCTTTAACTCATCCTCCTAGTGATGCAATGGATAGAGTTCAGGCCTGGAGTTAGGAAATCTCATCTTCCCGAGTTCAAATCTGGCCTCAGGCACTTGCTAGCTGTGTGACCCTGGGCAAATCACTTAACCCGGTTTGCCTCAGTTTCTTCATCTGTAAAATGAGCTAGAGAAAGAAATGTCAAATCATTTCAGTATCTTTGCCAAGAAAACCCTAAATGAGGTCCTGAAGAGTCAGACACGACTGAAACTACTGGACAATACCCGGGAGTACTTCTTCTTCCTTTAATTCCTCCTCCTCTTCACCCCCGCCCCCACTCCTTCTTGTAAAAAACAAAACAAAACAAAACATGTTTGTGAAATTTTCTGTTTCCACAGAAGTTAATGTAAAAACAGGATGCCTGTGGGTTAGTATGCCCTGATTAGCAGGTCCTCTTTAACTACAAGTATTGACAAATAACTAACAGCTATGCTTGCACCTGTGCATGCTTAATTGGCTTCCTTAAGGTATAAGAACTTGCTGTTGGTTCTTTATTAGTGTGTGTGTGCTCTTTGGGAGCAGCACCTCAGCTTCTTGCAAGAAATGAAAAAAATGCCTTCCTCCATTCACTCTGTCTTTGAGTCAATCTAACATTCTCAAAAATCTTGATTAAATATTTATATGGAGTAGTTCTATGTCAGGCTTTGCAGTGGAGAAATAACGGTTCTTTTTCTCTGATGACTCATAATCATAGGTGAGACTCCAACAACTGTTGTGTTTGTGAGATTGCCCCCAGATTAATATGTCTGTTTTCTATGAGTTACCTTACCAGACACAGAGTCAGCCTGTTTGCTGAAAGGAGCCAATTTGGAGCCTGCAGTGAGCCAAAAGTCTTGCTCTCTTCCAGAAGCCTTTGCTGGTGTTTACTGCTTGACCTTGCTGAGCTGTGGGTCTCAGACTGGCTTGAACCAGACTGGTGGTCGACTGTTCCTGCAAAACATTCTGCTTTTGTGTCTCCTGTTTCTAGGAAAGACTGTCCATTCTTTACGCTAACCCCTCCCTAAATCTCCCCTTTTAAAATTTCAAGCATAAATTGCCCCTGCCTCTCCTAGGCTATGGATTCCTTTATACGTTGTACTGGGGTTCCACTTTACCAAAGTCTAATTTTCCTCCTAACGAAGCTTTTCTGCTTTCAACTCAGCTTGGTCTTCTCTGCATTTTGAGGGGTGGGCTTAGCCTGGTTGACATTTCATTCATCCTTTGTGATGGAAGAGGATCAATGGTTCAGGAGAGTGTGAATTCCGTTGAAGTGAGGCGGAACTGTGCAAAGTCTTCTGCTTTACTCCTCCAGAGTCATAGGAGTCCAGAGGCAAGACAAAAAATCAGGACAGTTGGCGATGGCCCGGCCCAGCCCAGCAACCAGTTAAATAGGATGAAAGGACAGTCATTAAAGATGAGCTAATTACCTATAGGACAACCAGTTTAAAGTGTCCTGGGGGATTTAAGATTAGAATAGATACTTCTTGTCAATTAAGATGTCTGAATCTTTGTGACCCTGTGGATCGTACTGTCTGTCCATTTCCTTCTCCAGTAGATTAAGGCAAAGAGAAGTGATTTGCCAAAAGTCATATAGCTAGTAAACTTCCAAGGATTTGAACTCAGGTCTTCCTGACTCCAAGCCCAGTGCTCTTTCCACTAAGCCACCTAGCTATCCCATGAAAGAAGAAAGACACTTCGGCTAGATAAATTGATCTGAGAATCACCAGCATAGAGATAACTGACCAGCTGAGAGCCAATGAGATCACCAAGTGAGAGAGTGCTTACAGAAAAGAGAAATGAGGCCAGGACAGAGCTTTGGGAGACACCAACAGTTAGTAGATGCATGAAGAATCAGTAAAAGTGATCAAGAAGGAGTAATGAGATAGCTAGGAGGAGAGCCAGGAGAAAACAGTGTCATGAAAACCTAGAGAGCAGATGAAATGCAGGAAAAGAAGATGGTCAGCACTGTGAAATGGTGCAGCCAGGTGAAGAAGGATGAGTACTGATAAGGAACATGAGATTTCGCAATGAAAGCCATTCCTGGTATCTTTGGAGAAAAGTTTCATTTGAATGATGGCAACCAGATTAGAGAGGGTTTAGAAGACAGTGATAGGATAGGAAATAGGGGCCCTAATTGCATGTGCTTTTTTCAAGGAGGGTAGCTGAGAAGGGGGAAATGCAATCACACAATCTTCTGATTCTTTCCAGGATCCCTCATTCTTCTTTTTTTAATTTTTAATAGTATTTTATTTTTTCCATTTATATGACAGTTCCAATTTCATTTATAATTCCATTACATTTATTTTTTCCAATTACATGAAAGTTTTCAACATTCACTTTTATAAGATTTTGAGTTCCAAACTTTTTTCTCCCTCCCTCCTTGCCAAGACAGTAAGCAAGATGATATAGGTTATACATGTACAATCAAATTAAACATATCCACATTAGTCATGTCATGAAAGAAGAATCAGAACAAAAGGGAAAAACCAAGAGAAAGGAAAACAACAACAAAAAGGTGAAAATAGTATGTTTAAGTCAGCATTCAGACTCCCTAATTCTTTCTCTGGATATGGATAGTATTTTCCATCATGAGTCTTTTGGAATTGTCTCGGAGCATTGTATTGCTGAGAAGAACCAAGTTTATCAAAGTTGATCATGGAACGATGTTGCTATTCCTGTGTACAATGTTCTGGTTCTGCTCATCATTTCTTATAGCACAATAGTATTCCATCACATTCATATGCCACACCTTGTTCAGTCATTCCCCAACTGATGGGCATCCCCTCAATTTCCAATTCTTGGCCACCACAAAAAGAGCTGCTATAAATATTTTTGTACATGTGGGTCTTTTTCCCATTTGTATGATCTCTTTGGGATATAGACCTAGTAGTGGTATTGCTGGTTCAGAGGGTGTGCCCGTTTTTATAACCCTTTGGGCATAGTTCCAAATTGCTCTCCAGAGTGGTTGAATCATTTCACAACTCCACCAACAATGCATTAGTGTTCCAATTTTCCCACATCTTCTCCAGTACCTACCATTTTCCTTTTCTGTCATATTAGCCAATTTGATAGGTGTGAGGCGGTACCTCAGAGTTGTCTTAATTCAAATATCTCTAATCAATAATGATTTAGAACATTTTTTTCATATGACTATAGATAACTTTCATTTCTTCATCTGAAAACTTCCTGTTCATATCCTTAGACCATTTATCAATTGCAGGCTCCTTCTTTTTTTTTTTTTTTTTATTCAGCCAAAGACAAGGTTTATTAGAACATCCATCATATTGGCTAAACCCTTAAGGAATCTGAACATTAATGAGATATTGGCTAGATTTTAAGAATCTGAGCACCTTAATGGCGACAAGATGGACCTTATATACAGAAAGACTATGGAAGTGGCCAAATAGTCTATGGGGGAGAGGGGACTATGAGGTAATAGAAAGCCAGAGACCAGGACCAAGTGGCCAAGGGAGAATGGAGCCTAGATAGGATTAAGGGTGGGAAGTGGCCAGGGGCCATTGGGAGGTTATAGACAATAGAGGGCAAGGTAGCAAAACTGGGAGACTGGGCATGGCGATAATGAAAGGCCAGTTGATAGATTATAGCTTTAGGTGAACACCAGAGATTTGGCCATGTGGGAAAGTCTAGGGTTTTTCCTTTTTGGGGTCCAGATCCCATCCTCATCATTACCCCCCTCAAACAAATGGGACCCAATTTCTTTTGGGGTAAGGGGCAAAGATCTCGGCTTCTGAAACTGCTTCTTGCTGGCAAGGGGTGTAGAGCTGTCCCTGCCTCGAGGGGGTCCCAAGGAGAAGGTTGCCTGGAACCAAGCACAGGCTGCATCTGGGGACGATGAGGGGACATATGCTGCTACCCTCTGTTTGCTACCAACTATAGGTGAATGACCTGTAGTCTGGAAGACACAAATCTGACAGAAAAGACTACAGGGCTCAGATATGATGGGATAAAACATCCTTAGCTCTATTTGGATTCAGATAATTCAATTTTCCAACCATATAGTATCAAATCCACTTCATGGCCAGTTTCAGGAATGGCTAGGTAGGTAACATTCCTTTTCAAAGGAACATAATGGGGAAACAGAGCCGGGAGGATCCCATCTTAGACTGAGGCTAAAATTGTCCTCTCAGCTTTTCCCAATGTTGACTTCCCACCAGTATCACATTCTCTAAGTAGCTTATGGCATTTCTCTCAGATGGTGGATTATTGATTTATCAATGGATTGTGATCCATCAGACTATTCAAAATAAAATCCTGTAAGCTTTTACCTCAAATAGCAAGTTTCACTAATCACAGCTTAGTAAAAACTTTTCCAGGATTTACATCTTAAATTTAAATTTGTTCTGATGTAAACAGCCAATCGTTAGAGATTATTTCTTTATACTTGCAAATTCTCAGTTCATTACATGATTTAGCTGCCCAGGTGATCTCATCAGATCATAGGGTTGAACTCTAATCTGTATGCAGATGACTCCCCAAATCTGCAAATTTGGCCATCTTCTCTCTTCTGAGCTGTAGTCCTGATTCTAGAACTGCCTTTGGACAACCTCATCTGGATGTCTAATAGGCATTTCAAACTCCATATGCTCATAATAGAACTCATCCTTCCCACTGGACCCATCTCTTTAACCTTTCCAGGTTCTCTTGAGGACACCATAATTTCTGACTTCTCCAAGTTCACAAATCACAGTCATCTTTCCCTCTCCACTCTCCCTTACTACTCCTTCACTTCCAGTCAGCTGCCAAGTCTTTCTAAGTCTACCTCCCTAGCATCTCTAGTATCCCTCTCCTTCTCTCTACTCAGAGGACCACCACACTCTGTAAATTGTCATTACCTCTTGCCTGGACTACTGTGATAATCTCCTATTTTGTTCTCCCTGCTTCCAGTCTCTGCCTCTGTAACCCATCCTTCACACAGCTGCCAAAATATTCTTCCTAAAGTAGACTGAATCCTGTCATTTCCTTGAATAAGAATCTTCAATGGCTCTCTATTCATTCTACTATTAAATGCTATGTCCTGTATTTGACATTCAAAGCACTAACCTTTTCTAGACGTCTCATTAGACTATACTCCGTGGAGACAGTTGGGTAGTGAAGTAGATAGAGTTCTAGGCCTAGAGTCAGGAAGACCTGAGTTCAAACCCAGCCTCAGACAACCTCCAGCTGTGACCCTGGGCACAGTTTTGCCTCAGTTTCCTCAAATGTAACATTGGGACCTAGGAGAAGGAAATGGCAAACCACTCTAGTATCTTTGTCAAGAAAATCCCATAAAATGGTGTCACAAAGAGTCAGACATGACTAAATGACTTAACAACAACAATATTCCATTCAGACTGACCTACTTGGTGTTTCTTCCCCTTGCCACTCAATCTCCCACCTCCATCCCTTTGGATAAGCCATCCTCCATGTTTGGAATGCTCTTTTTCCACCCTCTACACCTTTTGGCTTCTTTCAAGTTAGCACTCAGGTAGGTGTTGCCCTGCTTGTTACTATTCGCACCCTCCTCACATCATCTTGCGCTAACTTGTTTAGAAACTGCATCCCCTACTGAAACGTAAGCTCCTTGTGGGCAGGAGCCATTTTGATCTTTGTCTTTGTATCCCCAGCCCACTGCTTTGTCCATAGTACGGATTTAAAAATGCACGTTCAATGGAGCTGTAGTGAAAGATCACTGGATTAGGATTCAGGGCACTTTCCTCCTCCCTGGGCCTCAACTTCTTCCTCTGTAAAGGAGTAGGTTGGGTTAGATTATGTCTAGGGCCCTTTCAGCTCTAAATCCCATGAGCCTCCTCTGTAAAAAGAGGGAAATGCTTGCACATGCCAGGGTTCTTAGGAGGACAGAATCAGATAGTGTACATGCCAACCTGAAGCAAAAATAAGAGACAGCTTCAGCAGCTTCTGCTGCCACTAACATCACCATCAGCACCAGCAGATGAGATTGCATGTGTGTGAGAGCTTTGGAGATTGGCCAGGTGTAGGCAAACATAGGCCTGGACCATTGTTGTTACCTTTCCCCTATAGGGCTTATAACAACCCTGGCATTTCTGCTCTCTATCCCCCCTCCTCTCTCCTTCCCAGGGGAGGTGTACCCAGTGCCAGCCAGGGCACCTGGAGCTGTCTGTCTGGGAGCAGACTTTCCAATATAGAAAGTGACTGAGGAGCCAGGGCAGCTGAGCAAACACAGCCTGGTCTCTGAGGAAAGGCTTGACTGAAGCCCTCTTTTTTACTTCCTCCCATTTCCAAAGGGCAGCATGTTTTCCCTTCCCCAGGGGCTCCTGACTGCCACCTGTGCCACTGACTGGACCAAGGTCCCAAGTCAGTCCAAGAGAATGTCTTCCAATCGACAAGGGCTTTCCTTCATGAGCTCTTAAGTGTAGACAGACTAGGCTGGCTTAGGCCAAAACCCAAGGCAGCCTTCCTGGCCTCAGTCAGTGTTTTCTATCCTTTATGCAGTAATCACCCCAGTCATGTAGATTGCCATCCAGGATGTGCTGTCCCTGTATGCCCCTGGTCATACAACTGGTATTGTGATGAACTCCGGTGATGGTGTGACCCACACTGTGCCCATCTATAAAGGTTATGCCCTTCCCCATACCATCCTCCATCTGGATCTGGCTGGCCGTGATCTGATGGACTGCCTCATGAAGATCCTGACTGAGAGAAGGTACAGTTTCACTACCACAGCTGAGAGGGAAATTGTGTGTGATATCAAGGAGAAGCCACATTATGTCACCCTAGACTTTGAGCAGGAGATGGCCACTGCTGCATCTAGCTCCTCTCTGGAAAAAAGCTATGAGCTCCCTGATGGTCAGGCTATCACCACTGGCAAGGAGAGGTTCCAATGCCCAGAAGCTCTCTTCCAACCATCTTTCTTAGGCATGGAATCCTGTGGAATCCATAAAACTACCTTCAACTCAATCATGAAGTGTGATGTTGATATCTCAAAAGGATTGATATGCAAATACCATATTGTCTGGTGGTACCACCATGTACCCAGGCATTGCTGGCAGGATGCAGAAGACTACAGCCCTAACTCTCAGCTGTCTGATAACCACTAGGGACACCTTTGGGGAATAATGCTTTAAAAATTATCAATAAAATACGTGAAGAAAGCCAATTACACGGAAATAAAGATGAGATTCCCCACCCCACCTCCATCCAAGTTCATAGATCCCATCCTTGGATCCCTGGGGCGCCTGAGAAGCCCTGGAGACCATGACCTGACCTCTCTTCACAGGCCTCCTCTTCCAGCCTTTTCAGAGGCCCAGCCAGTGGGGTAACTAAAGACTTTCCTTTCAGTGCTAGAACGGATAGGTAGTCTATACCTGTAGTTATATGATCGGTTAGCTCAAGGCTAGCCCGCCCCCTTGTGGTTATATTAGACATAGCAATCTGAGGAACTATTTCAGTTGCCTCCTCACTCCCTCCCCCACCCTAGCCAGGTGCTACCTGAAGCACTCAGTACCTCTGAGTGTGTATAATAGCTTACAGGGCTATAAGATTAGGAGGTGGAAGGGACCTCTTGTTCAATTTCCTCATTTTACAGATGAAGAAACTGATGCAAAGGGCTTGTCAATGACATGTCCATGGCCACCCAGGTAATACCAGTCAGAATTTGATTTTTAAACCCAGGTCCTTGAATTGTAAATCCAGAAGCCAGTGAACAAGCAATTATGAAGCACCTACTATGTGCCAGGCCCTGTCCAAAGTAGTAGGGATACAAAGAAAGGTCAAAACAGTTCCTGCCCTCAAGGAGCTCCCAGTCCAACGGAAGGGACAACATGGAATTCTCTATGTGTATAGAAGCTATATAGAGGTAGAGAACAGAAGTGAGGAGGCAGCACATTCCAGACATGGAGGACAGCCAGTGAACAAGCACAGAGTTGAGAGATGGAGTCTTGTGGGCAGAACACTGAAAGTCCAGTGTCCCTCCATCCCAAAGTGAGTGGAGGGGAGTAAAGTGTGACAAGACTGGAAGCGGCTGGGTTACAAAGAGCTTTAAAGACTTTTGTATTTCATCTCAGAGGTGACAGGTGATCCTGGAGTTTATTGAATTGGGGTGGTGATGTGTGATAGGGTCAGACTTTCATTTTAGGAAGATCCTTTTGGCAGCTGAGTGGAAGATGGACTGGAATGAGGAGAGACTGGAGGCAGGGAGACCCAACAGGTGACACCAGTACGAGTGGAGAGAAGGACTGTAGCAGAGCTGTTATAAAGGTAAAAATGATAAACTTTGGTGATCTCTTTCAATGAGACCCCTCCACCTTGCTCCCCACTACACTTGTCAGGAAGGTCAATCTGCCTTCATGTCCGTGTACCAAAAATTGTTGTCCCCTAAGATGCTGTGATTGAAGTTAGCGAATGGGCAAGGGCCTTCTATATTTGGGATAGAAGCAGGCAGATTGTGGCATTTCTCACTTCCTAAAGTAGTGCCCACATTTCAGGGACAGAAGAGATTACTTGAAGGAAAGGGGAGACATGATTTAATCCCACCTTCTTACTTTTACAGGTGAGAGGCCCAAGTTCCATGTAAAACAGGTTACTGATTGTGAGTTAGTGGCTAAAAATGGACTTTTTCTTCCTTGATGCTCATCTGTTTATCAATAAATCTGCCATGGGCCTCCTTTTGGTTCCCTTAATATCTTGCTAATATCCACCCATCTGTTGCTTCTCATCCTTACTACATGACTGGCCATGACCTTCCTGGTCTATATATACACCTGATAATGGATTTCATGCCACTTCTCCTGGCCTAGTTGTTGGTAACCCACTGTAGGCTCTTGATGCCTAATTAGGCCATTTTCTGGCACTTTAATTTCAATTTTTTTTTCTTCCCACTAGATTATGGTGTTCTATGACTCATAGCCATGCATATCATCAGTAGAAATAGACATTAATGAGATAGGCAGTTTGTAATTACTGAAAGCACCACACATTTTCTCCAATGAAATATAGTCTACTCTTCTCCTCCTATTCAATTCTGTATCCAGCTTAGTGTCCATTTGGTGTTCCTGTCCAAGAGACCAACTGACAGTCTGAATGAACATACATGGAGGCATGTGCCATTGAAATTCCAGGCAATATTAGGACTTCCTTCACTTTGCTTTTTCATTGTACAGATGGTTAGCTCAATCTCTTTGATATTGTCATAGATTTCCCTTTAGAGGCTCTGTAGTGTTGATCTGATTTGTGTGATGTCATATGGGAATGGGAGGAATTGGAGAATCCTGCCTTCCAGGGAGGATTATCCTTTTGTTTGGATTCAAGGCATAACATGCTCCACGTTACTGGCAGATTGGCGCAGTGGAACATAAATAACATTTGAAACCCAATATTCTGAGTTCTGATCCTGGCCTTCTTATTTACTATGACTTTACTTACTGCGAGCCTATTTCCTTCGCTATAAAAGGATTCACATAAATGATGTCTAAAACCTCATTTATGTTTGCTTCATAGGTGAACTATGTTTTAGATTTCATTTCACGGCAGTGCTCTGTACTTCATAGAAAATTTCTCCATTACGTCTATCAAAGAATTTTCTCTTTTTAACATTTGGTGGGAGTTAACTTGTTTGATGGGAGCCTTCAAAGGCACATTTAGTTCTACTGAGTCAAATGCTTTAAATTCTTTTAAAAATTATTCACAGTAGATATCATGGGATCTCATATGCTCTACAATTTAGTCAGTTATATGATACAGTATATGTGCTTCGGAACTATTTTTCAATGTCTTGCCCTTTCTCCATTTTTAATAGAATCTGTCCTCTAGATTTACAGAAGCTATTCTCATAATGATTTTGCAAAGACAGGACAACAGGCTGATGAGTAGCTGACAGTGACTCCTGTCTTCTTTATTGCCATCATTTGCTTGGCATACTGGTGGTAAAATGCTCAGAACTTTTCAATTCTTTGGGAATCTTTCTCCCTTTGAAGGACCTTAATAATTGAAACTTCCAGGAAAATGGTGCCATGAGAAGTCATAAGAGAGTCCATCCAATGCCACCAAATGGTCATCAAAACATCAAGAAAAAGGACAAAAGAAGCAGAAGCGTCAGAAATCCTCCAGAGGGAAAATGTGAACTAAAAGAAGAGGTCTATCATAATAGAAAACCATCATTCTGGATTCAAAGGAGCTGGGATGAAAGGCTGCTGGCCTAAGTCTAGAGTAGCAGCTACTAGGAAGGCCAAAGCTGGCAGGAGTTCAGGCAAGAGGAGGAGTAGGAGGAGGAAGAGCTGAGGCTCCCAGAACAATGAGAAAAAATGAACAGGAAAAGCAGTGGCAGTGACCAAAAAAGCTAGATATTTCCTAAGACAATAAAAATCACTGAAGGAATTTATGAGAGAAATAAAATTAGGTAAAAAAAAGAAGAGAATAGGGGGAACAGAGCCATGATGGTGGAGTAAAAGCAGTGACTTGCTTGAGCTCTTCCCCAAAACTGCTCCAAATATCTGTAAAAAATGACTCTTTGGGGCAGCTAGGTGGCACAGTAGTTACAATTCCGGCCTTGGAGTCAGGAGAACCTGAGTTCAAATCCTGGCTCAGACTAATGACACTTACTAGCTGTGTGACCCTGGGTAAGTCACTTAACCCCCATTGCCTCACCAAAAAGCAAAATAAATAAGTAAATGACTCTAAACAAATTCTAGAGCAGCAGAACCCACAAAAAGACAGAGTGAAAAAGAAATTTCCAGCCCAAGACAACCTGGATGGTTTATGAGAAAGGTCTGTTGTGCCAAGCTAGGAGAGGAGCACAGTTCAGTGTGGGCTGCACAGGTAAAGAAGGGGCCCCAGTGAAACTGGAGCTGGCATCAAGGGACTGAATCACTGGTAGCTGTGGCAGTTTCCAGACTTCTCAACCCACAAATGCCAAAGACATCTTAGAAGGTCAGTAAGAAAGATCTGTCACAAAACAAGAAAATGATAAATTCTGGAGACGATTTGGGAAAATGGGAACATTAATGCATTGTTGGTAGAGTTGTGAACTGACCCAACCATTTTGGAGAACAATTTGGAACTATGGCCAAAGGGCTATAAAAATGTGCAAACCCTTTGACCTAGCAATACCACTTCTAGGGCTGTATCCCAAAGATATCATAAAAATGGGAAAAGGACCCACATGTATAAAAATATTTATAGCAGTTCTTTCTGTGGTGGCAAAGAACTGGAAATTGAGGGGATGCCAATTAATTGGAGAATGGTTGAAAAGTTGTCGTAAATGAATGTAATGGAATACTATTGTGCTATAAGAAATGATGACCAAGCAGACTTCAGAAAAACCTGGAAAGACTTGTATGGACTGATGCTGAGCAAAGTGAGTAGAACCAGGAGAATGTTGTACACAAAAACAGCCTTGTTGTATGATGACTAACTTTGATAGACTTAGTTCTTCTCAGCAATGCAAGAATCTAAGACATCTCCAAAAGTCTCATGATGGAAAATGCTACCCACATCCAGAGAAAGAACTATGGAGTCGGAATACAGATTGAAGCATACTGTTTGCCCTTTTTTCTTCTATTTTGTTTTGTTTCTTCTTTCTTATGGTTCCTCTTATTAGTTCTAATTCTTCTTTACAACATGACTAATGTGAAAATATGTTTAATAGGAATGCATGTGTAGCGCCTATATCAGATTTCACACCATCTTGGGGAGAGGGAGAAAATTTAAAACTCAAAAGCTTATAGAAGTGAATGTTGAAAATTGAAATTAATTAATTAATTAATTAAAGAAAGAAAGAAAGGTCTGTTGGACCTGGGTGAGAGAGGAGCATGATCTGGCCCCAACCCTGAGGTGGTGGTGGGCCCTGGCTGTTTCCAGAGCTCTCAGTCCACAGACAGAGGTGGGGATTGAGCAACTGATCAGAGGGAGATTGGAGGAATCTCCTTGCTGGCCCTGAGGCAAGATTTTCTTGATTTGCCCGTGCTTGAATCTGGGTCACAGTCCTAGGGGGCAGTCCTGGGGTGAGGAGCAGTGCTGGTGTGGCTGAACTTGTGGCAGCAGTGGAGAGGGAATCCTCCTCACAGTTCTAAGGCAGAAAAGAGTGCTTGTGGTCACTTGTAGACCACAGCACAGGCCAGGAAAGGAGTAAACACCTTGCCTTTGATCATACCACCTTGGAAGAACTGAAAATTTACAGGTCCCTAGAGGTATCTCTGAAAACAGCTGCACAAAACCCCTGAAGCTTGGGAAAGTACATCCTCCACATTGGAAGCAGAGCCCTATCTTAACAAAGAGTGAACAATTGAAGTAATTGACTGAGAATATGAGTAAACAGCAGAAAAAACTCAGACTATAGAATCTTACTGTGGTGACAAAGAAGATCAAAACATACAACCAGAAGAAGACAACAAAGTCAAAGCTCCCACATCCAAAGCCTCCAAGGAAAATGTGAATTAGTCTCATGCCATGGAAGAGCTCAAAAAGGATTTTGAACAGCAAATAAGGGAAGCAGAGGAAAAATTGGGAAAAGAAATGAGAATGACGCAAGAAAACAATGAAAAGTGAGCCAACAGCTTGCTAAAGGAGACTCCCAAAAAAAAAAATACTGAAGAAAATAACACCTCAGAAAAATGACTAACTAGGGCAGCTAGGTGGTGCAGTGGATAGAGCACCGGCCCTGAAGTCAGGAGGACCTGAGTTCAAATCCGACCTCAGACACTTGACACTTACTAGCTGTGTGACCCTGGGCAAGTCACTTAACCCCAATTGCCAAAAACAAAAACCAAAAACAAACAAACAAAAAAACAACAACAACAAAAAAATGACTAACCCAAATGGCAAAAGAGATCCAAAAAGCCAATGAGGAGAAGCATGCCTTAAAAAGCATTGGCCAAATGGAAAAGGAGGTCCCAAAACCTCACTGTAGGAAATAATTCCTTAAAAATTAGAATAGAACAAAAAGCTAATGACTGTATGAGAAATCAAGAAATTACGAAACAAGACCAAAAGAATGAAAAAAATAGAAGACAATGTGAAATATCTCATTGGAAAAACAACTGACCAGTTGAGAGATAATTTAAAAATTATTGGACTATCTGAAAACCATGATCCAAAAAAAAGTCTAGACATCATCTTTCAAGGAATTATCAAGGAAAACTGCTCTGATATTCTAGAACCAGAAGGTAAAGTAGAAATTGAAAGAATCCACTGATCACCTCCTGAAAGCAATCTCAAAAGGAAAACTCCTAGGAATATTGTAGCCAAATTCCAGAGTTCCCAGGTCAAGGAGAAAATATTGCAAGCAACCAGAAAGAAACAATTCAAGTATTGTGGAATCACAATCAGGATAACACAAGATTTAGCGGTGTCTACATTAAGGGACTGCAGCGCTTGGAATATAATATTCCAGAAGGTAAAGGAGATAGGATTACAACCAAGAATCACCTACCCAGCAAAACTGAGCATAATCCTTCAGGGGAAAAAATGGGCATTCAGTGAAATAGAGGACTTCGAAGCATTCTTGATGAAAAGATCAGAGCTCAGTAGAAAATTTGACTTTCAGATACAAAACTCAAGAGAAACATGAAGAGGTAAACAGGAAAGAGAAATCATAAGAGACTTACTAAGGTTGAACTATTTACATTCTGCATGGAAAGATGATATTTGTAACTCATGAGTCCTTTGTCAGTATTAGAGTAGTTGGAGGGAAATATATATATATAGGTAGACAGATAGATAGATAGATAGATAGATAGATAGATAGATAGATAGATAGATAGATAGATAGATAGGGGGCACAGGGTGAGTTGAAGATGAAGGGATGATATCTGGAGAATAAAATTAAGTGGTGAGAGAGGATTATACAGAGAGAAGGAAAAAGGGAGAGGTAGAATGGGGTAAATTATCTCACATAAAATAGACAAGAAAAGGCTTCTACAGTGGAGGGGAAACAATGGAAGGTGAGAGGGAATGAGTGGATCTCATTCTCATCGGATTTGACTTAAGGACAGAATACCATATACACTCCATTAGGTATGGAAATCTATCTTACCCTACAGGAAAATAGTGGGGGGGGAAATGGGACAAGAGAGCAGGAGGATGACAGAGGGGAGAGTAGATTGGGGGAAGGGGTAATCAGAAGCAAACATTTCTAAGGAGGGACAGGGTCAAAAGAGAGAATAGAATAAATGGAGGGTGGGATAGGATGAAGGGAAATATACTTAGTTTTTCACAACATGACTACTATGGAAGTGTTTTGCATGACTACACATGTATAACCCGCATTGAGTTGCTTGCCTTCTCAATGAGGGTAGGTGGGGAGGGAGGAAGGGAGAAAATTTGGAACCTAAAATTTTGAAAACAAAAGTTAAAAAAAGTTTTCACATGTAACTGGGAAATAAGATATACAGGAAATGGGGCATCGAAGTCTATCCTGCCCTACAGGAAAATTGATGGGGTAGGGGATAAGAGAAGGGAGGGAGAGATAGGAGAAGGGGTACTCAGAATGCATGCCATCTGGGGTGGAGGTACGAGATGGGGAGAAAATTTGGAACTCAAAATCTTGTGGAAGTGAATATTGAATGCTAAAAATAAATAAATTAATTTAAACAAAGTAAAAAAACAAAAACAGCCCTTACCAGGAAATAAAAAGTCAAGAGTTTGACAAGAGCCAAACTACCCAAAAGATGTGGGGAAAGAAATGATAAGAAGTCTATATATGAAGAAAAATGTAATGATAATACTAAGAACCAAAGTCAGGTAAGACCCTTGCAGTGTTTTCATGGATTATTATCTTCTTTTTGTGGCTACAAAATGTTATATCCTGAGATGGTTACCAGAAGGAATTCAGGGCAATGTTTTTGCTTAATTACTCCATATAGTAACCTTTATAGTGCATTATTATCATCATCATCATGATGTATTTTTAAGAGGCAGATTTTTCAAGCAGTAATAAAAACTGTGACAAAAGAAACACAAACCATTTTTGCAGGGTGGAAGGGGGATGAATGAATAATCCTACGTATAGCACAACTATTATTTGTTTCAGTACCTTTACTTTTATGTTGATTTGTGAATTTTAATGTTTTTCTTTTTCTTTTTTTTTTGTATCTTTCATAAAATTTCTGTGGCCTTTAATCAATGGCTGTTATAACTAAAGCGCTCCTTAGTGAGAATGGAATGTCTTTTTCTTTCTTTCTTTTTTGTCTAGTGCCAAAAAGTGCCACTGGAAACTCAAAATTGAGTTGGGATCCACTTAAAACTGAAGGGCTTTAAAATTATCAGCCTCTCTAGATCAGCACAGTAATATATAAAAATTTGTCCTGAGCTAATCTCTGTCTTTAGAATTGGCTGAAAAGTAACTACCAATTTTCTTTGGAAAGTTAGTTTGCATGCATGATTCCTTTGGTAATGCCAGTGAAAGCAGGCTGACTGGTTGTGTGAGTAGGGGGAAGGGGAGGTTGCCCCCCTCCCCTTTATAACATTAATGACATTTCTCTGGACCACTTACTCCTGTTCCTCTTGTAACAAAATGTGTCAAGCAAAATAAACACACTGATCCTATCTGACAGCATATGGGTCATTCCACATCCTTAGTCAATAGACTTCTCTACCAAGAGGATCTGAATTCATTCGGGTCTTCTCACTATTTATCCAGTGGCATTGCCATTATATCAGAGTAATGCACATTTAAGTTCTCACATACATCTTTAACATCATTAATGTGGATACTCCTTCCAGTCATCACATAATATCCATTTCTGCTCATCCTGTATAACATTTTCCAGAATTCTCCCAGAAGTTCAACAGAAGAGTTCCATTTAGCATTCTAGAGATCTTTCTTGTTTTCTCCTGACATTAAGAGATTGCTTGAAGTATTTTTGGGTATTCATCTATTGTACTTCATTCTCATGACATTGTCAGCTTATCTTTTATTAAAATCATACATTTTCATTAAAAAAAAAAAAGCACTGGCCAAATGGAAAAGGAGGTCCAAAAGTTCACTGAAGAAAATAATTTCTTAAAAACTAGAATGGAGCAAATAGAAAGTAATGACTGTATGAGAAATCAAGAAATTATGAAACAAGACCAAAAGAATGGAAAAAATAGAAGACAATGTGAAATATCTCATTGGAAAAACAACTGACCAGTTGAGAGATAATTTAAAAATTATTGGACTACTTGAAAACCATGATCAAAAAAAGAGCGTAGACATCATCTTTCAAGAAATTATCAAGGAAAATTGCCCTGATATTCTAGAACCAGAAGGTAAAGTAGAAATTGAAAGAATCCACTGATTACCTCCTGAAAGCAATCTCAAAAGGAATATTGTGACCAAATTCCAGAATTCCCAGGTCAAGGAGAAAATATTGCAAGCAGCCAGAAAGAAACAATTCAAGTACTGTGGAATCACAATCAGGATAACGCAAGATTTAGCAGCTTCTACATTAAGGGATTTGAAAGCTTGGAATATGATGTTATGGAGGTCAAAGAAGCTAGGAATACAACCAAAAATCACCTAGCAAGCAAAACTGTGTATAATCCTTCAGGGGAAAAATGGACATTCAATGAAATAGAGGTCTTTCAAGTGTGAGGGATTGTCTGATGTTGGCTACTGCCACGTGGGGGGTTGTGGCAAGATGGGGCAGGGACAAGATATTAGGAAGTAACTGGAGCTTACGCTCCCGAGGCAGGGGACTGTGCCATGTGGAGTTGTGGTGAACTGGGGTAGGAACAGGATACGGGGAAGTAGCCGGAGCATGTGCTCCTGAGGCAGGGGGCTGTGCCACGTGGGAGTGGGACGGCAGAGAACGAGGTCCCTTCGTCTAGTCCTCTCCCTAGGTGCAGCGCTCACCCCAGACGTCTCCTTCCGGTATCCGGGCCTAGCTTCCTTTGTCATGTCCTCTCCCTTGGTGCAGTGCTAACCCCAGACATCCCCTTCCGGTATCTGATCCTACAATCAATGACTAGTAGGTGGGCTGAGGAGGAGGGGCTAGGAAGGTATATAAGGGGCGGTAGGGGTCGGAGCTCACTCTCTCTTGCTCTTGCTCCTGTTCGTGTGTTCGTGCTTTCCTGCTTGGCCTTGCTGTGATGGTCTCTGAATAAAGTTCGAGTGCTTGCACCTCCCGATCGGCTCGTCTCTATGTTTATCCGGGTGGGCTCCGAAGACTGGTAAGTATGACCCTGGCAGCCTGCTCCTGTTAGAAGGAGAGTGCACGGCCCAACCGGCACATTCAAGCATTCTTGATGAAAGTGAGAGAGGATTGTACTGGGAGAAGGAGAAGGGGAGAGGTAGAATGGGGTAAATTATCTCACATAAAAGAGGCAAGAAAAAGCTTTTATAGTGGAGGGGAAGAGGGGGGAGGTAAGAGGGAATGAGTGAATTTTACTTTCATCAGATTAGGCTTAAGGAGGGAATAACATACACAAAGGGTATTTTATTCCTCACTATGTGGAATTACTCAATTCAGTGTACAAATTGATCTAACCCTACAGGAAAATAGGGGGGGAAGGGTATAAAGGGGGATGATAGAAGGGAGGGCAGATTGGGGCAGGGAGTAATCAGAAGCAAACACTTTTGAGGAGGGACAGGGTCAAAGGAGAGAATAGAATAAATGGAGGTGAGATAGGACATAAGGAAATATATCTAGTCTTTCACAACATGACTATTATGGAAGTGTTTTGTACTCTGCACATGTATAACTTATATTGAATTGCTTGCCTTCTTACTGAGGGTGAGTGGGGAAGAAGGAAGAGAGAGAATTTGGAACTCAAAGTTTTAAAAATGAATGTTAAAATTTGTTTTTAGATGTAACTGGGAAATAAGATATAAAGGCAATGGGGTGTAGAAATCTAACCTGCCATACAGGAAAATAGAAGGGGAACGGGATAAGAGAATGGGGTGAGATGGAAGGGCAGATTGGGGGAAGGGGTATTTAGAATGCATGCCATCATGGGGTGGGGGGAAGGGAGAGATGGGGAGGAAAATTTGGAACTCAAATCTTGTGGAAGGGAATGTTGGAAACTAAAATTAAATAAATAAATTTTTAAAAAGAGATTTATTAAAAGGCTATGTGGGGGTTAGGTTGGACTAAATTCAGGTGACCTCCAACTCTGATTCTATGATGAATTCTTTGAATAAGATAGTAACTGAGTCCTAGGAACAGCTGGGAAATCTCTGGAAATGAGGAAACAAAGTCATTTAGAAACTAATGTAGAAAAATGAATTGAAAATATAAACAGTGTAATTGATGCCAGTACAGTGATTTTGCTGGAGGGCATGCTAGCAGGAGGAATGAAGAAAACAGAACAATAGCATGGTGAAATGGCTAAAAATTCAGAGGCAAAGTGACAGATTATGAGGACAGATTAAAGTGCAAGTCATCTAAGAATTAGTGTGAGTCCTTTAAGTTTACTTAAAAGTAACCTGTTATGGGCAGCTAGGTGGCAAAGTGGATAGAGCACCAGTCCTGGAGTCAGGAGGACCTGAGCTCAATTCCAGCCTCAGACACTTGACACTTACTAGTTGTCAAGTTGTTGTCTGTTTCAGTCAAGTTGTCAACTAGCTGTTACTAAGCAAGTCAAACAGTTAACCTCAACCCCCCTCCCCCCCCCTCGTGCCAAGTAAGCTGTTTACAAGTCTGAATTGTTTCTATGGGATAATGTCCTCTCAATTCTTTCCACTGGGAAAGACTGGAGAACTTTCCAGGTAAAGCAAAATGCCACCAGGTAGCATTTGACCCACATATTCAGAGGAGTGAGTGAAACCCTCACTAGTGGCTCATGCTAGAGAGCTGGGTTAGAGGTGCCCAGGCAGTGCAGCCATCCTTCCTATCTTATTGATTCTTTCTGTCCTTGGTTGAAGGGCTTAGGAAGATATTATGTGTTTCTCTTTCTCAAGATGGAGGTCTTCAGTGCTCTTGATCTCTATGTATCTTTTTCTCAGAAAGCTCTGTCAATATATCCTAGTCAGCCATATAAAGCCTCCCAGTCTGTCTCTTTACATTCTGAGATTCTTGTACCTCACAAGGCCATGGTGCACCAGTCCTTGTAACCCCTTTCTTAATTAGTGATAGATTTTGTCTTTCAAAAATTAAATTATATTTCAATTATCTTAATTAAAATTTTAAAATAAAGCTGATTTCAACTATCAAGAATTTGTTTTCTCTTCCTCCCACCTCCCCTCACTCCTCCCCCTCCCTGAATAAAAAGAAAAACAACCATTGTAATAAACAGACATAAGTCAAGCAAAAAAATTTCCCACATTGGAGGTATCTAAAAATGTGTCTCATTCTGCAGATTCAGTCCATCACCTGATGTGTGTAGCATTCTCCATCACTGGTCCTCTGGAATCAGGGTTGGTCATTGTGTTCATCACAGTTTGTAGGGTTTTCAAAATTATTTATTTTTACAATGTTGTTCTTGTACAAATTGTTCTCCTAGTTCTGCTTATTTCACTCTGCACTGATTCATACTAGGCTTCCCTGGTTTCTCTGAAACCATCTTTCATCATCATTCACACCAAAATACATTTACCCAGTCTGAAACAGGTACATACTGCTTTATTTTCATTCTTTGATATTACGAAAAAGTGTATAATTAAAATGTGTGTATATGTATGTATGTGTGTATGTCTATATACATATATATATATATATATATGTGGGGGAGAGAGAGAGAGAGAGAGAGAGAGAGAGAGAGAGAG
>NW_020954447.1:167080-168722 GCF_900497805.2 Vombatus ursinus
GAGAGAGAGAGAGAGAGAGAGAGAGAGAGAGAGAGAGCCCTATATATGTTAAACCTTTTCCTCTTTCTTTGATCCCTTTGGAGTAGAGACCTAGAAGTGGTCCTGCTGGGTAAAAGGGCATCACGCATCATAGAATCACTTTGGAGGCACAAACTGCTTCCCAGAATGACTGGGCCAATTCACAGCTTCACCCAAAGGTCACCTGTTTCCCTGCAGCCCCTCAACATGGGTCATTTTCTTTTCTGGACAGCCCAGAATTCTTAACACATGAGCCTGGTCCTTCCATCCCCTAAACCTTGTAGATGGCAGCAGAGAGCAGCCTTTCCTGCATTTTCTCCAGGTTCACTTTTGACTCTGTCTCTGCCATCCTTTTCCTTAGAGCCAAATCAATGACTGAGGAGAGAAAATGACCTTTTCACTTGCAGGCATGGATGCTGATGGTTAGGACTGATAACTCAGAATCAGAGACTAAGAGTTCACAGGTACCTTAGGTATCCACTCCAGCTCCCATCTGAACAACAATCCCTTCTATATCCTAACTATGTCGTCACTGGGTCTCTGCCTGAGGACCTCCAAGGAACGTGAAGCTATGACTTCCAGGGGAGCGTCATTGCACTTCTAGACAGACCTAATCCCTAGGTGAAATCAGCCTCTGCAATGTTCACTCAGGTCCTACTTGTGCCCTCTTGGATTAACTCAAACAATCCTTCAAATACTTGAAGACAACCATCCTCTCCCCTCAGTATCTTTTCTTTTCCTAGGGAAACTCCCCCAATTCCTTCACCCAATCCCCCCTAGCAAGTTCTCTGGTCTCCTCACCATTCTGGTCCTTCTCTTCTGGACATGTTCCTCTGGACCCACTGTCCACACTTTTTCTAAAATGAGGTGCCCCAGATTAAACATAATCCTCCAGCTGGGGTCTGACCAAGGCAAAGTCTTGTAGAACTACTGCTTAGAGAAGTCTGGGGTGAGGAGAACATGGAAGATTCCAAGAGAGGACAGTGTTAGCAGCTGAGGGAGAGAAGGGCTGAGGAGGCTGAATCTTAATCTTTCCCCGGGGAGAAGTCAGTGAAAGAATGGAAAAATCTCAGGACTAATCTACATTTTCCCTAGAAAACTGGTGTACCCAACAGCTGTGCTGTGAAGAAGGGAAGCACACGGGAAATGATAAGGGTTAGGGTGTTTTAGGAGAAATTTTTTAAGCTCCATTGGGATCAAAAGAAGAAAGATGGGAGAGGACTTGGTCTGAAGGGTGTGGTAGCAGAAAATGATAAAGAACAGAATTATTCAGCTCTTTCCTTGCCTTTCCACACAGTGCTGACTCCAACGTGCTTTGAAGGGTTCAGGTGTTCTTCCCCAGAGCAGGCTCATTCAGGACTGTTTCTAGACCGGCCTGGGGTTGGGGAAAGAGGATTGAGTTTGCAATGATAGAATGGAGGTGCAAATCTCAATTTAGTTACTTCTTATCTTTATGAGCTTGGAAAAACCTCTCAACATCGTTGGCCTTCAGTTTCCTGCTCTGCAAAATGAAGGAGACTATCTCTAAGATCCTTTTCAGGGGTAACTTTATATTCTCTTTAAAATTTGGAGTGTAGTAGTTTCCTAGATGGGGTGATGAGACAAGAAAGAGGGAAAATCCCAC
>NW_020954448.1:0-5193 GCF_900497805.2 Vombatus ursinus
ACTCTAAGACAAATGGTCTCTGCTGAAACACCTAAACCTATTCCATGGCCACATGGCTCTTATGGTTTGTTAGTTCTTAAATTGAGCTCTTCTAGGTTCCTCCAGTTGATCGCAAGTTAACAGTATTAGTTGGCTTTGTTCTTATGATAATTATGATCATAATGAGTGTTGCTGCAGGTTTAGTGTTAGAGGACAACTGATATAAACCTTCTTGGAAAGGTGGGGAGAGAAGCTGATGATTCAAAGTTGGCAGATGATGATACATGCTCTTGTTTACTTTAAGTATGGAATTTACCCTTTGCAAACTAAAACACATTTATTAAAGTAAGTTCAAGGTAGATGTTTTGCAAAACTTTGAAATACTTTATAAAGGACAGCTATGATTATGATATTTCAAACTACCATAACAGAATATGATAATAAGTACTATGCAAAGTATTAACAAACTAAGTAAGTTTCTCTACTAAATTTGTGCCACTCTTTTCTTTCATTTATGCCCATAATCAAAAAACAAATTTTAAGATTTCCCCTTCTACAAGGGACAGAAACATTCAAGCCATTATTTCAATCATGTTACTTGTTTCCTTGTACTTCATAAAATGGGCCTGTAAAAAAAAGATGTTAATTCCAGCTCCCAGAATTAGGTTCAGGTTTAGTTCAATGGCATACCGGAGCAAATCTCTCTATCAAAGCATTCTTGAATATATCACACTTGAATTTAAACTGCTTATAAACTGTGCTTAAGTTATATACATAGAAGAAAACACTTTTTCAACTTAAAGTCAAACAAATACAACTAAATACAAATGAGAATCTGAGTTGTACAGCTTAGAAAAAACAAAGGAAGCTTAAAGACCAATTTTCAGCTAAGGAAATTGAAGTTCTGACTGAGATGAAGGAACCTGCTTAAGGTTATAGAAACATAACTCACTAGTACCATTTCTGATAAGGCAACTTACTGTTGGTTTGTTTCAGTTCCCTGCTGCTGAGTAGTATTAAAGCTTTGCATAGCTTGTACTTCTTCTTCCTCATCTTCACTGGAAGCCTCTTCTGCAGCATGATTAGACCTTGGGGGAGGAGCTGAAGCAGTGCTATCGACTTTTTGAATAGATGATTTCTGACAAATATATTTCGGATCCTTTCCAAGATTACAGATCTCTTCTAATAGCTAAGAGACACAAGAAACTCTATTTTTAATTAGTGATAGAACATATATGATATACAAACAGCAGAAAAGGTTGATCATTTTCAAACATACTCATAACAGAAGATTTGGCATGTTATGACCATAGCTATGTACCAAGAAAACGAACTAAATAAAGGACCAATCCCTTATTAGAGACTATCAATGATGTCTAATGAGATGAACCAGAAACTCTTAAAGAGACCCAAAGAAAGCCCAGTTTTCATTCATGGAAGGACTTGATTGACACTTCACTTGCTGCCCCAAGCTCTATTTCTCATTCCAATGACAGCAGCTTTAAATGTAAAGTGTGATTATCTATTGACCCCAATGTGCTGGACCACATAATTAAGTAGCTTCCTACCTTAATAATAGCAGTTGTAGCATCTGTTTTGAGTGTGGGCTGGTGCCTCATCAGTTCCTCAACTGCACTGCCCAGACTGGAAGCAGTATCACCTAAAAAGCAAAGAAGATCTTCAAAGCCTTGTTAGCCAGAACAGTAACATCTTTTCCATAAGCTTAAAAGATTCTTCAAATAATTAAAAAGAAAAAAGAAATCAGGCTACAGTGAGTATTCTAATTCTTGAATGGAAATTTATATCCAGAACACCACCACCCTTCCCTTTTTGGTTGTACTAACAAAAAAACCAAACAACTGGTGTACTATATAACAGAAGAAGGCCATTTTATAGCAAAGTATTTTGCATATAAGTTGCCATTTGCTAAATGTTTGTTTAGTATAGCTAAGAAATCTACATCAGTATAGCTCAAAATGGTATGAGATACTCAGAAACTTTTCTAGAAAGGATGTAAAGGTGATGTTGATTAGTCAAGAACAAATTATGTTTCTATCCCAATAGACACTAAATTGGGACAATGCTAAATTTATAAATTTTACTGCATGTTCCATACTACTAAAAGGAGAAGTCTGGAGCTCCTTAAATGATAGCAAAAGAGTAAAGAGATTGTTTTTTCTTAAAATGCTAATAAATTCTGCTGAACAGAATAGGCTTACAATATCTACACATCTGGGTACCATTTGATCTCTATCCTGTCATTTCTCAAAGTCTGTTATGAAGTTTATCTGTTATAAAGTTTACCAAGGGGATCAGAACTCCTCCTTCTTCGCATAGCAGGAAGATAATCAGGAGAAAGTAGCATTTTGAAGAGATGTTCAAAAGGTTGACACTGCACAAATGACTGAAGACCTCGTGCATTCAAACAAAGCGCACTAAACACATCTGGCAGGGAGCCAAGTACTTCTCGGGTTGAAGGGACCTGCGAAAAAGAGAAACATGCATTACTCCAAATGTTGCAATTAAAGAAAAGGCTTTTTGAGTTACAGGACCTTGACAGTGACTGCCTTTGAGTAAGTCGCTTAAGCTTTCTAGGTTTCAGTAAATTTCCTTATCTATAAAATGAGATGTGGGGGAGAAAGAAGGATCTTCTAACTCCAAATCCACTCCTATGAACAGAAAAAAGAATGGGACATAAAAGAGGTAAAGCAGCTTCCTACTTCTGCTTTTATGAAATGGAAAGAGAAACTTACATCTTTGATAAGGAGGGCATGTAGCATAACATCAGTTAGCCCACTTTCTTGCAAGGAGGACAAGAATGATGGCTCTTGAAACACAAATACAGTCACCACTTCAGTAGCTGAGAATAATGAGAAAACGTGTTACCACAACTAATATCAAAGGTGACAAATATGTTTTGGAAATCAACTTTACCCCCCTCATCCTAATCATTTTTTAAAGCCCCACTTTTCACTATGTTTCAAGGAAATAAATTACTTTCCTATGATATAACCACCATTTAACAAAAAATCCCTTTGATTTTTATCCCACTAAAACTACCTGATCCTTTCAGGCCAAACAACTTGGATTGAGGCAAAATCCCACTAGCTCACGTAAGAAAAGTACAGGTAGAGTGGCTATGCGTGTCTCTGTAGGAAAAATGTATTTGCTTTCCTTTTCTCACAATCAATTTCCAACTGTATGCTTATCAAAATATAATCTACCCTTTGATTCTAATAACCACGTATTTTCCCTAATTACTCCTGAAAGAAAAGACACTTCTCGATATTCTTACAGTAATCAGTTTGTACTTTATCCTTAATATATACATATCATCCGTCCTACTAATCCAGGTATCTCTGGGTGAAGTAAGTGTATCTTTGCATTGCTTGTGTCACTTCTGCAAAAAGAATCTCAATTTATTCATGCTGAATGACTGTAACTTGTAGATATGTTGGCTAGGAAAAGCCACTAATTTTTGCAACCTTCTTTTATTCCCCTGTTATTTTAATTTTTAAAAATTTATTATGTATGTATGTACCTGTGTTTCCTTGTGAGACTGTAAACTCACTGAAAGTGAGGATTGCTTGCCACTGAGTTTGCTACTTAACTACTTTGAAAAATTAATTTGAAATGTTGATCTTCTCTCAGCAAAAGCAAAACTAGATCTGATCAAAAGAGATAAGGAAGCAAACTACATCCTGCTAAAAGGCACCACAGTCCCCCTAGTGGGGGACCTCAACCTCCTCCTCTCAGATGCAGATAAATTCAACCACAAAATAAAGAAGAAAGAAGTTAAGGAGGTAAACAGGATTTTAGAAAAGTTAGACATGGCAGACCTCTGGAGAAAACTGAATGCGTACAGTAAGAATATACCTTTTTCTTGGCGGCACATGGCACCTACATAAAAACTGACCACGTGTTAAGGCATAAAAATCTCTCAATCCGATGCAGAAAGGCATCTGTTCAGATCATGATGCAATAATGTAATGTGGTAGTACATGTAATAAGGGGCCACAAGACTAAAAATTAGTGGGAAATCAAATAATGTAATCCTAAAGAATGTGTGGGTCAAACACCAAATCATAGAAACAATCAATAACTTCACCCAAGAGAATGACATTAATGAGACAACATACCAAAATTTATGGGACGCACTGAAAGCAGTCCTTAGGGCAAGTTTTATATCTCTAAATGCTTACATGAATAAAATAGAGAAAGAGGAGATCAATAAATTGGGCATGCAACTAAAATAGCTAGAAACAGAACAAATGAAAAATCCCCAATTAAATACCAGATTAGAAATCCTGAAAAACAAAAGAAAGATAAATGAAATAGAAATTAAGACAACTATTGAACTAATAAAACTAAGAGCTAGTTTGGTGGGGAAAAATAAAACAAAACAAAAACAAAACAAACCAGTAAAATAGATAAATTTTTGGTAAACTTGATAAAAAAAAAGAAAACAGAAAAAAGAAAGAAGAAAACCAAATTACCAGCATCAAAAATGAAAAGGGTGAATTCACCATCAATGAAGAGGATTTGCCCAACTGTATGCCAATAAATCTGACAATCTTACCGTAATGGATGAATATTTACAAAAATATAAATTGTCCAGATTAAAGGAACAGGAAATAAAATACTTAAAAAATACTCAGAAAAAGAAATTGAACAAGTCATCAATGAACTCCCTAAGAAAAATATCTCCAGGGGCAGATGGATTTATAAGTTAATTCTATCAAACATTTATAGAACAATTAATTCCAAAACCACACAAACTATTTGGGAAAATAAGTTATGAAGGAGTCCTAACAAATTCTCTTTATGATACAAATATAGTATTGATATCTAAACCAAGAAGAGTCAAAATAGAGAAAGAATATTACAGTCCAATTTCCCCAATGATATAGATGCAAAAATTTTAAATAAAATATTAGCAAAGAGATTACAGCTACTAATCTCGAGAACACCACCAATGCAGGGCTGGTTCAATATTAGAAAATCAGCATATGATTGTAATTGACCACGTCAATAAAAAAAATAACAGAAATCCTATGATTATATCAATAGATAATGTGTGTTTATGTGTGCAACAAGGATGTCCATTATTACCAGTGTTATTCAATACTGTACTACAAATGTTAGCTTTAGCAATACGAAAAAAAAAGAAATTGAATTAGAAAAGGCAAAGAAGAAAGCAACAAATTTAGCAAG
>NW_020954449.1:0-6246 GCF_900497805.2 Vombatus ursinus
TCTCCCTAGTATAGACATGCCCTTTAACACCCTGTTAAGATGACAGAAGATAGTTGTCTCATTGAATTTCTATGACTAAGATTCCACACCTCCCTACATGCCCCTATATATCAGTCTCCCTTGCAGACTCTTAGAAAGATGGACTCATCAAAGGAACCACTCTTCTGTACTGGTCTATAAAGGAGACAATAATTCACTCCTAGCTCTTCTCTTCCTTTTGCCTAATACTTCCTTTCTGGAGTACACTCGGGGAGTAGAAATCCTGAGTAGTGGAAAGAAGATCTTCATTCCCTCTCTCCAAGAAGTATCAAAAGTTGCCTTCAGACAGGATCACATGGGAACCAAAGTTTGTATATGTGTGAGAATCTATATCTACATATGTATATGTGTGTATACATGCATGCATATATACATATACATTCATCTATACATATAAATGCATGCAAATATAAACACACACACTTATATGATTTGAAAGGGTAGTTCATAGACAGTAATATGAGCCACTCTATCTTAGAGAATAGAGAAAGAGAAATTTCCTAAGCAGGATAATACAAGAACCCAGCCTTTTAAAAAAAAAGAAGGTAGAGAAGGGTGGAGCCAAGATAGCAGAGTGAAAATAGTAACTTGCTTGAGCTCTCCCACAAACTCCTCCAAATACATGTAAAAAATGACTCTAAACAAATTCTAAAGCAGCAGCACACACAAAAAGACAGAGTGAAACAAATTTCCAGCTCAAGACAACCTGGATGGTTTATCAGAAAGGTATATCACGCCGGTCGGGAAGAGGAACGTAGTTCGGCATGGGCACACAGACAAAACAGATCCCAATGAACCTGGAGCAGGCCTCAGAGGACTGAATCATAGGTAATTGTGGTGGATTCCTGACTTCTCAACCCACAAACTCCAAAGACCACTTGGAAGGTGAATAGGGAAAGTCTGGGACTGAGGTGAGAGAGAAGCACAGTCTCAGAACCAGTTCCTGTGCATTGCCCCAGGGTGGCAGCTGCTTCCTGAGCTCTCAGCCCACAGAGTGAGGGGGAATCAAGTGACTGATGAGAGGGGGGATTGCAGGGATTTCTTTGCAGGTACAGGATTATCTTGTTTTGCCTGTGCTTGGATCTGGGTCACTGTTCTAGGCGGAGGTCTTGGGGCAGAAGGAGTGCTGGCGTGGTGGAGCATGTAGTGGTGGAGGAGAGGAAATCCTCCTCACAGTTACAGAGCAGAAAAGCATCCTTGTGGTCACTCATAGACCAGAGCACAGGCCAGCAAAGCAGTAAACACTTCACTCCTTATGATGCCACCTTGGAAGAATTGAATATTTACAGGTCCCTAGGAGTATCTCTGAAAACAGCTGCACAAAACCCCTGAAGCTTGGGACAGTACATTCTCCACACTGGAAGTAGACCCCTACCTTAACAAAGAGTTTATAACTCAAGTAATTGGCTGGGAACATGAGCAAGCTGCACCAAAAAACTCAGAACATAGAATCTTTCTTTGGTGACAAAGAAAATTAAAACATACAACCAGAAGAAAACAATAAAATCAAAGTTCCTACCTCCAAAGCCTCCAAGAAAAATATGAATTGGTCCCAGGCCATGGAAAAGCTCAAAAAGAATTTTGAGAAGCAATAAGAGAAGTTGAGGAAAAACTGGGAAGAGAAATGAGAGTGATGCAAGAAAATCATGAAAAAACAAGTCAACATCTTGGTAAAGGAGACCCCCCCCCAAAAAAAACTGAAGAAAATAATACCTTACAAAATAGACTAACCTGGGGCAGCTAGGTCATGCAGTGTATAAAGCTGTGGCCTTGGAGTCAGGAGGACCTGAGTTCAAATCTGGCCTCAGACACTTGACATTCGCTAGCTGTGTGGCCCTGGGCAAGTCACTTAACCCCAATTGCCTCACCAAAAAAAAAAAAAAAAGACTAACCCAAATGACAAAAGAGGTCCAAAAAGTCAATGAGGAGAAGAATGCCTTTAAAAGCAAAATTGGCCAAATGGAAAAAGGAAGTCTAAAAGCTCACTGAAGAAAATACTTCCTTAAAAATTAGAATGGAGCAATTGGATGCTAGTGACTTTATGAGAAATCAAGACACTATATAGAAAACAATGTGAAATATCTCATTGGAAAAATAACTGACCTGGAAAATAGATCCAAGAGAGATAATTAAAAATTAATGCATTATCTGAAAGCCAGGATAAAAAAAAAGAGCCTAGAGATCATCTTTCAAGAAATTATCAAGGAAAATTGTCGTGATATTTTAGAACCAGAAGGCAAAATAAAAATTGAAAGAATTCACCAATCACCTCCTGAAAGAGATCCCCAAAGGAAAACTCCTAGGAATATTGTAGCCAAATTCCAGAGTTCCCAGGTCAAGGAGAAAATATTGCAAGTAGCCAGAAAGAAAATTCAAATAGTGTGGAAACACAATCAGGATAACCAAGATTTAGCAACTTCTACATTAAAAGACTGGAGGGCTTGCAATATAATACTCTGGAGGGCAAAGAAGATAGGATTACAACCAAGAATCACCTACCCAGCAAAAATGAATATTATACTTCAGGGGAAAAAATGGTCATTCAGTGAAATAGAGGACTTTCAAGCATTCTTGATAAAAAGAACAGAGCTGAATAGAAAATCTGACTTTCAAATACAAGACTCAAGTGAAACATGAAGAGGTTAAACAGGAAAGAGAAATCATAATGGACTTATAAAGGTTGAACTGTTTACATTCCTGTATGGAAATATGATATTTGTAACTTATGGGACCTTTGTCAGTATTAGGGTAGTTGGAGGGGGAAAAAATTACATGTATTTATTTAGATAGATAGATAGAGGGCACAGGGTGAGTTGAAGATGAAGGAGTGATATCTAAAAAATAAAATTAAGGGGAGAAAGAGGATTATATTGGGAGAAGGACAAAGGGAGAGGTAGAATGGTGTAAATTATCTCACACAAAACAGACAAGAAAAGGCTTTTACAGTGGAGGGGAAATAGGGCAAAGGTAAGAGGGAATGAGTGAAACTTATTCTCATAGGATTTGGCTTAAGGAGGGAATAACATACACAATGGGGTATAGAAATCTATCTTACCCTACAAGAAAATAAGGGTGAAAGAGGACAAAAGAGCAGGGGATTGATAGAGGGGAGGGCAGATTGGGGGAGGGGATAATCAGAAGCATACATTTCTAAGAAGGTACAAGGTCAAGAGGGAGAATAGAACAAATGCGGGGTGGGATAGGATGAAGGGAAATATAATTAGTTTTTCACAACACAACTACTATGGAAGTGTTTTGCATCACTACACATGTATAACCTGTATCGAGTCTCTTTCCTTCTCAATGAAGGTGGGTAGGGAAGGAGAAAGGGAGAAAATTTGGAACCCAAAGTTTTAAAAAGACATGTTAAAAGAAATTGTTTTCACATGCAACTAGGAAATAAGATGTACATAAAATGGGGTATAGAAATCTATCCTGCCCTACAGGAAAATTGAAGGGGAAGGGGATAAGAGAAGGGGGAGAGAGCAAGAAAGGAGGGCAGATTAGGAGAAGGAGTATTCAGAATGTATGCCATCTTGCCGTGGGGGGAGGGATAAGATGGGGAGAAAATTTGGAACTCAAAATCTTGTGGAAGTGAATGTTGAAAACTTAAAATAAATTAATAAAAAGAAAGGGGAAAAAAAGAAAAAGAATCTAGATTTCTTAGCAGTGTCAGTTTTGTGGATTATCTCAAGAGTAATCCCAAGGTCAAGAGTTCAAAGGTCTGTCTTTTTAAAGAGAGAGAAAGAAATTCTGGGTAACCCAACTCTGAGAAAGAGAAGATTATCCACATGGCCACTGTAATGTGACATAATAAGAGATTAAGTCCATGACTTGGAAGAACAGAAGAATGATACTTTGTTCCTCCTTATTACCATGAGTTATTTTAACAATGAAACATGAATGTTTGGTGAGAATGGTATTGCCTAGATGGCATGCCCATAATGTAGTTATTTTGGAGAGGAGATAACATCACAGAATAGTTCATAATTCTGAGAAAGGTTCAGGAGGATACTGTGGGAAAGAATGATTTCATAGAAATGCAAAGGAATTCTCATGCTTGCAGCTCAAATCTGGGTTCTTTTCTGAAAGGCATTGTGAATACTCTATGTGTTTATCTTCGGAACTTTAATTAAACACAATTTTTTTTTTGTGGGGCAAAATGAAGATTGCTCTGCCCCAGATATGATTACTTGTGTAAGAATTTGAAACCCTATATCCACATGTGGGAAACCTGTATATGATCTATACATATATATATATATATATATTGCCTATATTCAGAAATTTCTAATAATGAATTCTAGGTGAGGGTAATAATAAACCAAAGAGATAGAATATAACTTTTGGGAGAGACCACTAAGTAATTTTGGACCCAATCAAAGAGTTCAGATCTTTGGAGACCATGAGACATAAGTTATGTAAAGGTGAAAAAATTGAGACTTCTCTAGTTGAGGCGAGTTACCTGAGATTACATATTTCTACATATAAAAACCGCCCCATAAAACATGTAATTTGAATCTAACCTGAACAATTCCACAAAATATTTATGTTTTGTCACTGTTGTTGTTGTTGTTGTTTTTGGTGTGGTTGGTGAGAATTGAATTATTCAGGTCATAATAGTAGCTTCCACTTTATTATTATCCCATTTGATTTTAAACCTTGGAGGTAGGTAGCGGCAACATTATTATTTTGATTCGCCATATGATGAAACTGATTCTCAAGTAGTTTTGATTATTACAAATACCCAAATTAAATACAAAAGACATAGGAAGGAAGATATTATCTGTATCTAGATAAAGAGCTGATAAACAGAATTATATATGGGATGATTTTATGTATATATCTGTGTGTGTATATTTATACACACACACACACACACACACATATATATATACACACATACATACATACATACCTACATACACACATATTTTTGTCCAGTGGTAGCCATCTCTAGGGTGTGGGGAAGAAGAAAAAAAATAAATTTACATGATAGCTTTATTATATATTTAAAAGGAATAACCAGATGTACATAATAGATTTGTGGTTTCACATGCAATTACCTTTTTTTAATTATTCTGTGTTATGTAAATGCTTGTTTTATTCCATAAATTAAAAACAAAATAAAATAAAATAAATAGAATGTCACAGAAGGGCACTAGGATTTACATACAAGTCTTCTGACTCAAATATTTTTTTAAAAACTCATTCTCAAGTTTAAAAAAAGTGTTTTTAAATGAGATAGAAGAGATATCTTGCCATCTTTAAAGGAAATAGGCAATGAATTAATGAGAATAAACAAGTATTCTGAATGCAATAGAGAGGAAGTTCTGAAGGAAACTGTCATTGACTTTCAGGCCCAATTTTTTCTCTATCTAAATGTGGGTATGAGCCCAATTACACACATTCTCACACCTGCATGCAAATGTACACTGGTGAACTATTTTGTTTTGGGAGATGGCATGGTAACTTAGATTCCTTTGTGATATACAGTTGATTAGATTATTTAAGACACTGGAAGTCTAAATAAAAGAAAAGAACTAAAGAAAACTCAATTTCCTTCTGTCCATTCTCATCCCGATTGCAGCTTAATGCACCTATGCAGATACCACTTCAGAACCTTTCTAAATCAACCCCATGTAGAGTGTGGGAGAAACTAAAAGTCAGGTGAAAAATAAATCCCTCACTAGGTCATAGGATTTAGAGGTAGAAGAGAACTTAAAACCATTTAAGATATGCTTAATTTACAGACAAGGAAATTGAGGCCCAAATGTGGAATCATCTGAGGTCACAGAGATCATTAAATGACAGATTTAAGATTAGAACTCAGAACTTCTGACTTCATATTGAGTGTTCTTGTTACTATATTAGAGTCACCAAATCGTAGATTGAGAAACTGAAGGGATATTAACCTCAACCCTTCCCTCCTAGTAAGTTAGAAGTAAGAAAGCCTATAGGGTTAAATGGCATAGAGATTTACCCAAGGCGGAGAAGGTAGCAACATTACCTGAATTCAAAACTTTTAGCTCCGAATGCTACACTTTTCCTACTGTATCCACAATGTATTGAGGCCCTTTCCATTCCCATACCATACCCTCCCTAAAATCAGAATTGTGGAAGGCTCAAACTAGAAAAAGCCTTAATGTATACCTAGTCCAGTTCTGTTGTTTTAAAGATCATGACAAAAGGCACACCTAGATACCC
>NW_020954450.1:0-5515 GCF_900497805.2 Vombatus ursinus
CCAATATCTGAAGTGTTTCTTTGTATGTGCCTGTAATATTTTCTCTTTTGCCTGAAGCTCTATATTTTGGCTACACTATTCCTGGGAATTTTCATTTTGGGATCTCTTTCAGGAGGTGATCAGTACATTTTTTTCTATTTCTATTTCACCCTCTGAATCTAAGATATCAGAGTAGTTTTCTTGGATAATTTCTTAAAATAATGCCTAGGCTGTTTCTTTGATAATGAGTTTCAGGCAGTCCAATAACCCTTAAATGATTTCTCCTTCATCTATTTTCCAAATTAATTATTTTTCCAATGAGATTTTCATATTTTCTTCTATTTTTCATTCTTTTGATTTAGTTTAATTACAGGATGCAAGCCACCATACCCTGAAACAGGCTATGGATGGAAGGAACAGTGTTGGGAAGCAACACCTGGCTATCACCTTCCAGAGCCCTACCTATGACAGTACTGTAAGTCATGGAGACTATTGAGTATACGGGGAGGTGAGGGTGGGGGGAGAGGGGCAGATAAGGGGAAGAAAAGAAATACCTCACTGGTGGTAATCGTTCATTTGTCTTTACTGTGTGTGAGCTGGTACCCAGCATGTCAATGCTGGAGCCAATGCTCTCATGCCCCAGTCCTGCTGGAGGGAGCTTTGAATCTCTGTTGTGGGGGGCAGTCACCTCCAGACTCCCCACGCCGTGGAGCAGACTCCCTGCTGTGTCCTAGGGAGTCCTGAGCCTTGTCATTTGCCCTGCCACTGTCACTCTTAGTGGCTTGGCCTTTCCCTCCTCTCTGCAGGTGACCCTTCCTGTATGCATTGTATTACCCAATTAAAGTGGGAGCTCCTTGAGACCTTTGACTCTCTTTATCTACTTGTAATGGCAGCTTTTAGCATGGCTCTTGGTACATAGTAAGTAAGCACTTAACCAGTGCTTTTACATGCATTTGTTCATTCGTTTACTTTTCAATACAACTACTTGTGTTTTGAGCCTTGTGAGCCTGTGTGCTTGTCAGGAAAGCTGATACAGCTGGTGGAGGTGGGACTGGATTGTCAAATGCTGAAGTTCCCATATTATGTGGAGGGGTGGGGTGGGGGTCAGAAAAAGTCAGGGAAATGAAAGGTCGTTGTAGGTATCTGCCCCCTTCATTACAGGAGGGAGCTGCTGACTAAGGGTCATTCTCCTATGTCCTCCTTTGGTGGCACAGAAAGTCCATCAGAGTCTCTGATGGACTTTCCAGAGGACATAGGGGCCAAGTCCTGAGCACAAGGTTGTGTGTGACTGAGACAATATGTGTAGCTCTGCCATTGTGAGTGTGAGTGTGTGTGTGTGTTTGAGTGTATGGGAGAGTGAGTGAGAATGGGTGGCTTTTTACTTAGAGAGAGAGGAGGAGGGAAGTGGGAGAGCTCAGGCCAGCAGACAGTTCCCTCCTTTCCTTTATCTCTCCTCATACAACACTTTCCTCCCTCAGCCTCATAACCTCAATATAATTCCTGTGATCCTGATGGAGATCCTAGACACTGGCTTCTGCCTTATCTCTCTTCTAGGCCTTTACCAGTGAGGGAGGGAGGCAGGAGGGCAGCCCTGTCCTGGGGCTCTTTCCACCTTCAGTTAGGGAGGCAGCATCCCTAGGGAGGGGAGGTGCTGCTTAGCCTTGAGAGCTTCAGAAGGGGAGAGCAGAGAGAAAGGGAGCAGTGCCTCTAGCCCCTGTGGAAATGTTGAAGCAGTGACCCCTCTCTGCCTTGCCTGTCCACCAGGTAATCATATAATTTCTGTTAGTTTTGTTATTGATATGGCCAATTATGCTGATAGTTTTCCTAATATTGAACCAGTTCTGCATTCCTGGTATCAATCCCACCTGGTCATAGTGTATTATCCTGGTGATAAATTGCTGAAATCTCTTTGCTCATATTTTATTTAAAATGTTTTCATCAATATTCATTAAGGATATTGCTCTACAATTTTCATTCTCTGTTTCCACTCTTCCTGGTTTAGGTATCAGCACCATATTTGAGTTATAAAAACAATTCGGTAGGACTTCTTCCTCGCCTATTTTTCCAAATAGTTTATATAGCAATGGAATTACTTATTAGCTCTTCTCACCAATACAGTCATCTAAGACAATTCCAAAAGACTCATGAAGGAAAATGTAATCCACATCCAGAGAAAGAACTATGGAGTCTGAATGCAGATCAAAGCATACTATTTTCACTTTTTTTTGTTTTTTTTTCTTTCTTGTAGTTTTTCCTTTTGTTCTGATTCTTCCTTTACAACAAGACTAATGTGAAAATACATTTAATATAATTTTATATGTATAATCTATATCAGATTGCTTGCCATCTTGGGGAACAGAGAGGGGAAGAAGTGTGAAAAAATTTGAAATTCAAAATCTTATGGACATGAATGTTGAAAACTTTCTTAATTAGAAAAAATAAAATACTATTAATTGGGAAAAAATTCACATCAGCCCTTTTCTAAGCATAGCAGATTCATTGTCAATGGCTCTGTGGTGTTTTGAGACTGGTCAGCTGTCAGCAAAGGGCAACTGGGCTCAGGAGTTCCATTATTCTGTTTCCTTAGCACAGAAGTAGAAAAAAGGAGTTTTTCTGGGAAGCTATCACCCTAGAGCCAGGTTTTATACAGAGTCTGTCTTTTTACTCTTTGATGACACTACTTGATGCACTGATGTCTATGGTAATCCTCAGATATGTCGAGCTAAGTGAGGAGGAAATGATTCATTCCCATCAGACTCTGGTAGACAGAATGTTTTTTCCAAGAACCACAGAGTGGTAGAGCTACCATGTCACCTTAGGCCACCTCTGATGCATAAGTGAGCATTACTGGATTCAGTTGTTTCCATGATAGGATGCCTACAGGAGATTCATATCATCTTTGGTGCTGAAATGGTGATTTTTGCATCTGTTACTATCTCATAACCCAAGCAGCTGTATAAATCCTTTCAAACCTTTCATATCAGCAAGAGGCAAAGCTGGGGTAAAGAAAGTGACACCTTCAGGATAGAGTATTATGTAGACAGGAAGCCAAAGAATTCCATTCAGGCCAATAAGGCTCTACTGGGTACTTAGTAGAAGATACCTTTCCATTTAGGGGAAGGTATTTTTCCTTTAACATAAAAAAACCCTTTCTTTATACCTTTAGTCTTAGAATTTCTAGAGATTTGAGAGTAGTTTAGTGAGGTGAGAGAATGAAAGGCAGCAGGATCTAGGGGATACAGCATTGAAAAGTCAGGAAAACCCAGGTTCAAATCCTGCCTTACACATCTACTAGCTGTGTAATCTCAGACAAGTCACTTGACCCCTGTGGTTTTCAATTTCCCCTCTGTGAAACGAGGGGGATGGAAGGAGATGGTCTCTGAGGTCATGTCTTCCAGCTCCAGATCTAGGGTCCTGTGATCCCATGGACTCATTGAAGGTCTTAAAGGAATGACTGGGCAGAGAAGGAACTGAGTTCCAAATATACACCATATAAGCTTGGTAGTGTCTGAAAGGAGAGAGACAGAGACAGATGGAGAGACAGAGAGAGAGACACACACACACACACACACACACATATATATATATATACATACATACAGAGAGAGAGAGATAAAGAGAGAGAGATGGCTTTGCTCAGATGGAGTAGAACAGTGGGAGATAGATGTTGAACATCCTTCACTATTCAGGAGTAGAGGAGCTGGACTGGACCCTAAGCCCTACCACTGAGGACAATAAATACAGTTGTAGCCTCACTTGCTTTCTGAGTTTGTATATTCCCAGGCTTTTTGGTTTTTGGTTTTTGTTTTTACTAGCCCTGCACACCTGGGCAAATGTTTACCTGCATGCCTGATTGCACAATGGTCAAATGTCACTCAAACTTTTGGTATTTCTTTCAAAACTAAGATAACCCATATTTTTCTGTTTATTTTCTCTGAATATTGCTCTTGTGAGTAGGCAATATCAATGTCTTATCCAATTAATTGGTACACTGAAGGGTGAAACCAACTCAGTGGTGTTTGCACTGCTATGAATTCTTTTTCTATATCAGATGACCTTTGCTATAATGAAGAGTTTCATAGATAATTTTGATTTTTTTTGTCCTGAATTCCTGTTTGAACTAAAGGAATTCATTACTTACATCCTGTCATAAATTGAGGAGTTCATTTAGCTCCATTCTTTTCCTCTTAACCGGAAGTAAACTGTCCCACAGGTTAATATCCAATAACAGTAGACTCTGGAATTCATCTGAGTGTAAAATTAGAAGCTGGACAGAAGACAACAACCTTAAAGTAACCATGAAATGATGATATTATTTGATGTCATTAAATGATGACATCTGATTTATTTTTCCTTGTCCTAAACCAGGCCTGCACAACATATGGCCCTTGGGCCACTTGTGGCTGACCAAAGGATTTCAGGCAGCCCCTGAAAAATGTAGAGGATGTGAAAAAAAGTAAAGATGTAAGGAGTGCTCTGTCTGTGCCCTGCTTAATCCACCTTCCATGAGACACTACTGTGCCCATTATGCAACATGGAGGGAGGGTTGCCACTGTGCCCTCTCTCCTGTTTGTCACGTGACCCACAACAACCCACCATCGCGAGTCTTTCCCTAGTCTGAGAGGAGCGAGATTCGTATCTTTTGGTTGTTTTCAGTCATTTCCGGTGTTGAACAGGGACAAAGTGAGTGCAGCCAGGCATCAGCACAGCTGACTCCCACTAGGTGATGAGTGAGATTCCCTGCTGAGGCAACCTCCTAGGTCAGTCTCACCAGTGTATTCTGCTTTTGTGGTAGAGCCCCCTGGAGGGCTCGGACCAGGGATGCCCCAGGAGTAGTCATATCCTCAACACTGTTTTGCATTACTCATACAGAGTTGGTCTCCATCAACAGGATGCACTGGTGACTTTGCACAGCCCTCCTTCACTTAAATTCAATTAAATTGCCAGTCATGGCATCACCTCCCTGGTGCTATGGTCCTGTTTGAAAAGGAAGGGCAAAAAACAATAACAACTTTGAAAAACTCCTGAAAATTTAACAGTGAGTTCTTAGAAGCCTTTGGAAGCTGATTCCAACAGGCACGATTGTCTTAATCATACTTTGATACTTATTTAGAGAGGAAGGGCACTAGAATTGAGAGGGTTTGGAATAGACTTCAAGTCAAAGATGAGTTGTTGACAGGACCTTTAAAAAAAAAAATCTATGGGAGCCAATAGTGAGAAGTATGGATGAAAATCATTCTAGGCATGTTGGATAGGCAGAGAAAATGACTGGAGTCAAGAGATGGAGTATCTTGGTCTTGGAGCAGCAAGGAAGCCATTGCCTGAAGATTAAACAATAAGTGGGAGAGATTAAAGTGTAAGAAGATTGGAAAGATAGAAGGTGACTAGGTTATAAAGGGGATTGAGTGCCATATGCAGGACTTTGTATTTAATCCTTGAGGTGATATGGAGGTGTTGCAGTTAACTGAGTAGGGGATGAGATGGTTAGATTTGTGTTTCAGGAAAATCACTTTGGTGGCTGAATGTAGGATGGATT
>NW_020954451.1:0-4075 GCF_900497805.2 Vombatus ursinus
CACTCAGACTTTTACTGGGTCCTGGAGGGAAATTTGGGGGCTTAGTCCATGTATGCCATCTTACAGGATTAGAGTGACTGTTTCATATTTGAAAGTTTTCCTTGGTAAATAATAAATTTTTGCCACAGCCCCTCAGTAGTCAGGATATGCTAAACTGAAAGTAGTCTTATTTTACAAAACAAAAATTTGTTTTGCATAGTGCATTAGAAAGCCCCATGCAGTATTTTAATATGCCCTTTACCGGGAAGGAACAGAATCTTTTAATGCACAGATTTAGAAAGCACTAATAAAATCAAGATAGTATCCATAATTCAAAATTCATCATTTTTTCTAGTGGACTTTTAGGTTTAATAAATGTTTACACCTTGACAAACTGGTGATGATTAGTGTGTATGTGTGTGTGACTGTCTAGTAATAGAGGTTTACTGACAAACATCTTATTGTAATGTACTTTGTACTCATTTGCCAGAAATCCCTGTTAATACTGTTTAATTATGTTTGAATATTGACTTTTTTCTAAGTGAAATATATTATTCTAACTAATCCATCTGTTATTTTTTTGGTTGGCCATCACCACAATAAAATTATATGTTATATTGATATGCATTTATGTATACCAATATGCATTTATACATCTGTTTCTACTTGGGTTATGTTTCAAAGTATCATTTCACATAGAAGCTATGTTAAACTCAGAAGTTATCTAGTGTAATGTCACATTTGCCGGAAAAATGATTTGATCCATTTTCTGAAAAGGATGAAATCATTCAAACTTATGTAAGCGGACAAAGATATGGACAAATACTTTCCAAAAGAATTGCTGCTTATGATCATGCGCCAAATTCCTAGTAGAAAAGGTATGTTACAATAAGTCAGTGGTTAACTTTGAACCTTACAAATTGGCAAAGACAGAAAAAAGGTCGATGTTGGTAGGTCTGTGGAAAGAGAGACACACCAACGTACTTTGGATGGAGCCGTGAAATGTTCCAAAAATTCTGCCTATAAAAGTGGAAATATACAAACAAGTGACCAAACTATTCTTGCCCTTTGATATGATCATCCCATTAATGACTGTACACTGAAAGGACATCAAAGGCAGAAACAAGTATTCAATATTTACTAAAAATATTAATAACATCCCTTTTTGTGCGGTAGCAAAGAAATAGAAAGAAAATGGGTGCCCTTCAAATGAGGAATGATTTAAAAGGGTCTTATGAAGATGCCTCTTACTGAGGATGAGAGAGAAAAATGTAAAAGCTGGCTTGAAGTTTAACATTAAAACAACAACTACAACAACAACAACAACAACAACAACAACAAAAACTAAGATCTTAGCAACTGGTCAAATCACGTCCTGGTAAATAGAGGGGAAAGAAATGGAAGCAGGGTCAGATTATATATTCTTGGGCTCAAACATCAGTGAAGACAGCAAATGCAGACATGAAATTTAAAATCTCTTTGCATCTTGGAAGGAAAGCTTTGGTAAATCAGAATAGCGTACTAAAAAGTAGAGACATCACCTTGCCGACAAAGATCTATACAGTCAAGGCTATGGTTTTTTTCATCAGTGATGTATGTTTGTGAGAGTTGTGAGAGTTCCTGTGAGGAAAGCTGTGCACTGCAGAATTGACGCATTTGAATTGTGATGCTAGAGAAGAATTTTGAGCATTCCTGGGACAGCAAAGGGATCAAATCAGTCAATATTTAAAAAAATAATTCAGACTATTCATTGGAAGGACAGATATTGAAGCTTAAACACTTTGACCACATAAGGAGAAGACAGGACTCATTGGAATAGATGGTGGGAAAGATTACAGGCGAAAGGAGAAGGGGACAGCAGAAAAATGAAATGGACAGATAGTATCATGGAAGCAAAGAACATGAGGATCGGACAGGCTTCAGGAGATAGTGAATGACAGATAGAAGGGCCTGGGGTGCCATGGTACATGGAGTCATAAAGACTCAGAAATGACTGAATGACCAAAAACAGCAACAATATGTAGTAACTGAATGTAGAAGTCATTGTTACTGTTTGACCCTTTATGACCCCATTTGGGGTTTTCTTGGCAAAGATACTGGAGTGGTTTGCCATCTCGTTCTCCAGCTCATTTTATAGATGAGGAAACTGAGGCAAACAGGGTTAAGTGACTTGCCCAGGGTCACAGATCTAGTAAGAGTCTGAGGCTGAATTCAAACTTAGGTCTTTCTGACTCTAGGTCTGGCTCTCCACTGCACCACCTAGCTGCCTCTTGCATGTAAAGAGATAGAAGGTATTGAGAGAAAAAAGGCATGATGTGTATGAACTGATGCAGAGTTAAACAAGCAGAACCAAAAGAATAACGCATTCACCCTTACAACAATGTAAAGGAATAGAACACTAAAGCAAGCTGAGCTCTGAGCAAGTGAAACTTTGGAACATGGAACATTAGCTACCTCTCATCAGAGAGACAGGAGACTAGTAGGGCAAAAGGATGAAGGCACTGCCTACACCGAGTTTTCTGCTTCAGTATGTTGCTTTGCTACAGGGAGTGGGGTAGGATTTTTTCAGGGTGGGGGAAGCATGGGAGAGGTGTATTTGCTGAAAGGACTGTGATGCAAATAAAAAGGCATCAATTAAATTTATCTTTTAACAGAAAGAAATTTATAAATTGCCTAGTTGATAGAAGCTTCAGTTAATCCATTAACAATTTATTAGGTATCAATTATGTGTCAGGCTCCGGATGCAAGTACAAAGAATGAAATAATCCTTACTTGCAATGTGCTTCCATTCTAACGTGAGAGAGCAAGTACATAACATAAATACGCAGTGAACATCAATAGATCCAAAGTAGCTTTAGTTCAGTTTAGGAGAGAAGGACTAAGCACTTGTGAAGATCAGGAAAGGATGCAGCAAGAAGAAGTTGCCGAAGCAGTGCCTTAAAGGAGGAGATGGGACTCCAGGAAGCAGACATAAGGAGAGAGTGCATTTCAGTCATGTACCATTGTCAGTACAAAGGCATGGCGATAGGAGACAAGAGACGAAAAAAGTTATCCAGTTCAACTTCTGTATCTTTTGAAGCCAAGATTATTTCATTTGATTTCCTTTGTAGAGCATCTTTCTTGTCATTCTTGAAACTTTTGGAGTTGCTGTCTTGTGGTGTCTGATATACTTCTGAAACTAACCTTCTGAATGACTTTATGCTGTGGGAATTAGCATTACGTAAATTGAATGGAATTGTCATAACATGGCTCATTGTCACTCTAATTTAAATATTTGTATTACATTTAAATATTTCTCATTTTAAAAATAGTAGCTGTGAGCTTTCAAGTATTTATAGAATCTCAAAAATCATAAAATATTGATATGGGAAAATGATTCTTAAATAGTGATGAAAATTTTCAGATCTAGAAAGCCTAAGTAAATGAGACTTGGTTACTATAGTTAGGATTTTATCAGTGTATGTTTTGAAATCTTATATGATAATAATGTAATTAGCATTTCTATGATACTTGAAGGTTGGCAAAGAAATGTAGATGTATTATTTGACTTGAGTCTGACAATTACCCTGTGAGGTAGATCTTGCAGGGATTACTTTTCACATCACACAAATGAGAAAGCTGGGGTCGGGGGGAGGTCAGAGAGGTTGTGTAACTTGCCCATTGTCAAGGAATCAATATATGAGAAAACCAGGATTAGAACCCAGGTCTTCCGGATTCCCAGGTAAGTAATAGGTTTGTGTTATATGTAGTACGTCCCTCTGGCCCTCCTTGCTAATTTTTAAATATCAGTGTTTTGTATTTATAGTCATCCTTATCAATATTCTGTATTCATCCCAATACATATACTGGAATGGAATGGATGACACTCATAAATGATTTGAAAATATTAATGAATATTTTTTTGAATTTGTAGCATTAACTTGTTAGCACTGAAAGAAGTTGTGTGAAAACCCGAAAACAGAAAACAGCACAATGTTGGTAATAACAACCATAAACCTTATCATTTACCACTTTAAGAGGTTTCTGACTTTTTGGATTACTCGATCTGGGTATGTAACTCTCGTCCCAAAGCCCATCAGTATGCAACTCTCTCTTC